>NW_027069146.1:0-169697 GCF_037157495.1 Lathamus discolor
GGTAAGAGATATGCAAAAACTGGGATAGAAATGGCCAAAAAGGCTTTAAAGCAGGTTAGAGATGTGCAAAAACTGGTCAGAAATGGCCAAAAATGGATTAAAGCGGGAGAGAAATGGGAAAAACTGCATTAGAAACAGAAAAAAAGCATAAAAAGTTTTGAATGAGGGAAAAAATGGTGAAGATATAGCCCAAAAAGGCTTAAATAGGATTAGAGATGTGCAAAAATGGGATAGAAATGGCCAAAAACTCTTTAAAATCTGTTAGAAATGGATAAAAAATGGATAAGAAATGGCCAAAAGTAGCTTAAAAGGGGTTAGAGATGTGCAAAAATGAGTTAGAAATGGCCAAGAATGGCATAAAAGAGGTTAAGAATGGCCAAAATTGGGTTAGAAATGGCCAAAAAGGCTTTAAAGCAGGTAAGAGATGTGTAAAAAAAAAAAAAAAATAAAATGGTTAGAAGTGGCAAAAAATGGATTAAAGATGGTGAGAAATGCAGAAAACTGGGTTAGAAACAGAAAAAAAAATAGCATAAACCGTGTTGAAAGTGGGGAGAAATGGTTTAGAAAGAACCAAAAATGGCTTTAAAAGGGTTAGAGATTTGCAAAAATGGAATAGAAATGGCCAAAATTTATTTAAAAAGCCTCAAAAATGGACAAAAAATGCATTAGAAATGGCCAAAACCGGCTTAAAAGGGTTAGAGGTATGCGAGAACGGTTTAGAAAAAGCCAAATTAGGCTTAAAAGGGGCTAGAGATGAGCAAAAAAGGGTTAGAAATGGCCAAAAATAGCTTAAAATGGGTTAGATATAGCCAAAAAAGGGTTAAAATGGGTTAGTAGTGGGTAAAAAAGGGTTGATGTAGCCGAAAATGGCATAAAACGTGTGAGAACTGGGCCAAAAATGGGTCAGAAAAGAAAAAAAAATGCTTATAACTAGTTGAATGCAGAAGAAAGTGTTTTAGAAAGAGCCCAAAACGGCTTTAAAAGGGTTAGATGTATGCAAAAATGGGTTAGAAATGGCCAAAAACGCCTTAAAATGGGATAGAAATAGTGAAAAATGGCTTAAAATGTGTTAGAAGTGTGTAAAAATGGTTTAGATAAACCCAAAAATGGTTTAAATCGTGTGAGCAATGGGCAAAAAATGAGTTAGAAAAGGAAAGAAAAATGGCTTAAACCAGGTTGAAAGTCAGAAAAAATGGTGTAGAAAGACCCAAACGTGTCTTTAAAAGGGCTAGAGATGAGCAGAAATGGGTTAGAAATGGCAAAGAATGGCTTAAAAGAGGTTAGAGATGTGCCAGAAATGGTTAGAAATGGCCAAAACTGCTTTAAAGCAGGTTAGAGATGTGCAAAAATGGGCTAGAAATGGCCAAAAATGGATTCAAGTGGGTAAAGAAATGGGGAAAACTGGGTTAGAAACAGAAAAAAAACTAGCTTAAAACGGGTGGAAAGTGGGCAAAAATGGTTTAGAATGAGTAAAAAATGCATTAAAAGGGTTCTAGACATGCAAAAATGGGATAGAAATGGCCAAAAATGATTTAAAACGGGTTAGAAATGGACAAAAATTGGATTAGAAATGGCCAAAACCGGTTTAAAAAGGGTTAGAGGTAAGCAGAGATGAGTGAGAAATAGCCAAAACCAGCTTAAAAAAGGTTAGAGATGTGCAAAAATGGGTCAGAAATGACCAAAGCTGGCTTAAAATGGGTTAGAAACGGCCAAAAAAGCTTTAAAGCGGGTTAGAGATGTGCGAAAACAGGTTAGAAATGGCCTAAGTTGGCCAAAAGCGGGTTAGAAATGGCCAAAAAGGCTTTAAAGCAGGTTAGAGATGTGTGTGCAATGGTTAGAAATGGCAAAAATGGGTTAAAGCAGGTAAGAAATGGGGAAAAGTTGGTTAGAAAGGAAATAGAAAAAACCTTCAAACGAGTGGAAAGTTGGCAAAAATCGTTCAGGTAGAGCAAAAAAAGGCTTAAAAAGGGTTAGAGCTGAGGAAAAATGGGTTATAAATGGCCAAAAGCGGCTTAAAGGTGGTTAGATAGGGGTAAAACTGGGGTAGGAATGGCCAAAAATTGCTTAAAATGGGTTAGAAGTTTGCAAAACTGTGCTAGAAATGGCCCAAAAGGTTTAAATTGGGATAGAAATGGTGAAAAATGGCTTAAAATGCGTTAAGAGTGAGCAAAAATGGGTTAGATATAGCCGAAAACGGTTTAAATCGTGTGAGAAACAGGCAAAAAATGAGTTAGAAAAGAACTAAAAATGGCTTAAAACGGGTTGAGAGCGAGAAAACATCGTGTAGAAAGAGGCAAAAATGGCTTTAAAAGGGTTAGAGATGTGCAAAAATGGGTTAGAAATGGCAAAAAATGGCTTAAAAGGGCTTATAGATGTGCCAAAAATGGTTGGAAATGGCCAAAAATGCTTTAAAGCAGGTTAGAGATGTGTAAAAGTGGGTTAGAAATGGCCAAAAATGGATTAAAGCGGGTAATAATTGGGAGAAACTGTGTTAGAAACAGAAAAAAAAAAAAAGCTGAATAAGAGTTGAAGGAGGGCAAAAATGGTTAAGGTATAGCCAAAAAAGGCTTAAAAAGGGTAAGAGATATGCAAAAACTGGGATAGAAATGGCCAAAAAGGCTTTAAAGCAGGTTAGAGATGTGCAAAAACTGGTCAGAAATGGCCAAAAATGGATTAAAGCGGGAGAGAAATGGGAAAAACTGCATTAGAAACAGAAAAAAAGCATAAAAAGTTTTGAATGAGGGAAAAAATGGTGAAGATATAGCCCAAAAAGGCTTAAATAGGATTAGAGATGTGCAAAAATGGGATAGAAATGGCCAAAAACTCTTTAAAATCTGTTAGAAATGGATAAAAAATGGATAAGAAATGGCCAAAAGTAGCTTAAAAGGGGTTAGAGATGTGCAAAAATGAGTTAGAAATGGCCAAGAATGGCATAAAACAGGTTAAGAATGGCCAAAATTGGGTTAGAAATGGCCAAAAAGGCTTTAAAGCAGGTAAGAGATGTGTAAAAAAAAAAAAAAAATAAAATGGTTAGAAGTGGCAAAAAATGGATTAAAGATGGTGAGAAATGCAGAAAACTGGGTTAGAAACAGAAAAAAAAATAGCATAAACCGTGTTGAAAGTGGGGAGAAATGGTTTAGAAAGAACCAAAAATGGCTTTAAAAGGGTTAGAGATTTGCAAAAATGGAATAGAAATGGCCAAAATTTATTTAAAAAGCCTCAAAAATGGACAAAAAATGCATTAGAAATGGCCAAAACCGGCTTAAAAGGGTTAGAGGTATGCGAGAACGGTTTAGAAAAAGCCAAATTAGGCTTAAAAGGGGCTAGAGATGAGCAAAAAAGGGTTAGAAATGGCCAAAAATAGCTTAAAATGGGTTAGATATAGCCAAAAAAGGGTTAAAATGGGTTAGTAGTGGGTAAAAAAGGGTTAGATGTAGCCGAAAATGGCATAAAACGTGTGAGAACTGGGCCAAAAATGGGTCAGAAAAGAAAAAAAAATGCTTATAACTAGTTGAATGCAGAAGAAAGTGTTTTAGAAAGAGCCCAAAACGGCTTTAAAAGGGTTAGATGTATGCAAAAATGGGTTAGAAATGGCCAAAAACGCCTTAAAATGGGATAGAAATAGTGAAAAATGGCTTAAAATGTGTTAGAAGTGTGTAAAAATGGTTTAGATAAACCCAAAAATGGTTTAAATCGTGTGAGCAATGGGCAAAAAATGAGTTAGAAAAGGAAAGAAAAATGGCTTAAACCAGGTTGAAAGTCAGAAAAAATGGTGTAGAAAGACCCAAACGTGTCTTTAAAAGGGCTAGAGATGAGCAGAAATGGGTTAGAAATGGCAAAGAATGGCTTAAAAGAGGTTAGAGATGTGCCAGAAATGGTTAGAAATGGCCAAAACTGCTTTAAAGCAGGTTAGAGATGTGCAAAAATGGGCTAGAAATGGCCAAAAATGGATTCAAGTGGGTAAAGAAATGGGGAAAACTGGGTTAGAAACAGAAAAAAAAAATAGCATAAACCCTGTTGAAAGTGGGGAGAAATGGTTTAGAAAGAACCAAAAGTGGCTTTAAAAGGGTTAGAGATTTGCAAAAATGGGATAGAAATGGCCAAAAATGATTTAAACCGGGTTAGAAATGGACAAAAATTGGATTAGAAATGGCCAAAACCGGTTTAAAAAGGGTTAGAGGTAAGCAGAGATGAGTGAGAAATAGCCAAAACCAGCTTAAAAAAGGTTAGAGATGTGCAAAAATGGGTCAGAAATGACCAAAGCTGGCTTAAAATGGGTTAGAAACGGCCAAAAAAGCTTTAAAGCGGGTTAGAGATGTGCGAAAACAGGTTAGAAATGGCCTAAGTTGGCCAAAAGCGGGTTAGAAATGGCCAAAAAGGCTTTAAAGCAGGTTAGAGATGTGTGTGCAATGGTTAGAAATGGCAAAAATGGGTTAAAGCAGGTAAGAAATGGGGAAAAGTTGGTTAGAAAGGAAATAGAAAAAACCTTCAAACGAGTGGAAAGTTGGCAAAAATCGTTCAGGTAGAGCAAAAAAAGGCTTAAAAAGGGTTAGAGCTGAGGAAAAATGGGTTATAAATGGCCAAAAGCGGCTTAAAGGTGGTTAGATAGGGGTAAAACTGGGGTAGGAATGGCCAAAAATTGCTTAAAATGGGTTAGAAGTTTGCAAAACTGTGCTAGAAATGGCCCAAAAGGTTTAAATTGGGATAGAAATGGTGAAAAATGGCTTAAAATGCGTTAGGAGTGAGCAAAAATGGGTTAGATATAGCCGAAAACGGTTTAGATCGTGTGAGAAACAGGCAAAAAATGAGTTAGAAAAGAACTAAAAATGGCTTAAAACGGGTTGAGAGCGAGAAAACATCGTGTAGAAAGAGGCAAAAATGGCTTTAAAAGGGTTAGAGATGTGCAAAAATGGGTTAGAAATGGCAAAAAATGGCTTAAAAGGGCTTATAGATGTGCCAAAAATGGTTGGAAATGGCCAAAAATGCTTTAAAGCAGGTTAGAGATGTGTAAAAGTGGGTTAGAAATGGCCAAAAATGGATTAAAGTGGGTAATAATTGGGAGAAACTGTGTTAGAAACAGAAAAAAAAAAAAAGCTGAATAAGAGTTGAAGGAGGGCAAAAATGGTTAAGGTATAGCCAAAAAAGGCTTAAAAAGGGTAAGAGATATGCAAAAACTGGGATAGAAATGGCCAAAAATGGATTAAAGCGGGAGAGAAATGGGAAAAACTGCATTAGAAACAGAAAAAAAGCATAAAAAGTTTTGAATGAGGGAAAAAATGGTGAAGATATAGCCCAAAAAGGCTTAAATAGGATTATAGATGTGCAAAAATGGGATGGAAATGGCCAAAAACTCTTTAAAATGTGTTAGAAATGGCCAAAAATGGGTTAGAAATGGCCAAAAAGGCTTTAAAGCAGGTAAGAGATGTGTAAAAAAAAAATAAATAAAATGGTTAGAAGTGGCAAAAAATGGATTAAAGATGGTGAGAAATGCAGAAAACTGGGTTAGAAAGAGGAAAAAAAATAGCATAAACCGTGTTGAAAGTGGGGAGAAATGGTTTAGAAAGAACCAAAAATGGCTTTAAAAGGGTTAGAGATTTGCAAAAATGGAATAGAAATGGCCAAAATTTATTTAAAAAGCCTCAAAAATGGACAAAAAATGCATTAGAAATGGCCAAAACCGGCTTAAAAGGGTTAGAGGTATGCGAGAACGGTTTAGAAAAAGCCAAAATTGGCTTAAAAGGGGCTAGAGATGAGCAAAAAAGGGTTAGAAATGGCCAAAAATAGCTTAAAATGGGTTAGATATAGCCAAAAAAGGGTTAAAATGGGTTAGTAGTGGGTAAAAAAGGGTTAGATGTAGCCGAAAATGGCATAAAACGTGTGAGAACTGGGCCAAAAATGGGTCAGAAAAGAAAAAAAAATGCTTATAACTAGTTGAATGCAGAAGAAAGTGTTTTAGAAAGAGCCAAAAACGGCTTTAAAAGGGTTAGATGTATGCAAAAATGGGTTACAAATGGCCAAAAACGCCTTAAAATGGGATAGAAATAGTGAAAAATGGCTTAAAATGTGTTAGAAGTGTGTAAAAATGGTTTAGATAAACCCAAAAATGGTTTAAATCGTGTGAGCAATGGGCAAAAAATGAGTTAGAAAGGGAAAGAAAAACGGCTTAAACCAGGTTGAAAGTCAGAAAAAATGGTGTAGAAAGACCCAAACGTGGCTTTAAAAGGGCTAGAGATGAGCAGAAATGGGTTAGAAATGGCAAAGAATGGCTTAAAAGAGGTTAGAGATGTGCCAGAAATGGTTAGAAATGGCCAAAACTGCTTTAAAGCAGGTTAGAGATGTGCAAAAATGGGCTAGAAATGGCCAAAAATGGATTAAAGCGGGTAATAATTGGGAGAAACTGTGTTAGAAACAGAAAAAAAAAAAAATCAGCTTAATAAGAGTTGAAGGAGGGCAAAAATGGTTAAGGTATAGCCAAAAAAGGCTTAAAAAGGGTAAGAGATATGCAAAAACTGGGATAGAAATGGCCAAAAAGGCTTTAAAGCAGGTTAGAGATGTGCAAAAACTGGTCAGAAATGGCCAAAAATGGATTAAAGCGGGAGAGAAATGGGAAAAACTGCATTAGAAACAGAAAAAAAGCATAAAAAGTTTTGAATGAGGGAAAAAATGGTGAAGATATAGCCCAAAAAGGCTTAAAAAGGATTAGAGATGTGCAAAAATGGGATAGAAATGGCCAAAAACTCTTTAAAATGTGTTAGAAATGGAGAAAAATGGGTTAGAAATGGATAAAAAATGGATAAGAAATGGCCAAAAGTAGCTTAAAAGGGGTTAGAGATGTGCAAAAATGAGTTAGAAATGGCCAAGAATGGCATAAAAGAGGTTAAGAATGGCCAAAATTGGGTTAGAAATGGCCAAAAAGGCTTTAAAGCAGGTAAGAGATGTGTAAAAAAAAAAAAAAAAAAAAATGGTTAGAAGTGGCAAAAAATGGATTAAAGATGGTGAGAAATGCAGAAAACTGGGTTAGAAACAGAAAAAAAAATAGCATAAACCGTGTTGAAAGTGGGGAGAAATGGTTTAGAAAGAACCAAAAATGGCTTTAAAAGGGTTAGAGATTTGCAAAAATGGGATAGAAATGGCCAAAAATGATTTAAAACGGGTTAGAAATGGACAAAAATTGGATTAGAAATGGCCAAAACCGGTTTAAAAAGGGTTAGAGGTAAGCAGAGATGAGTGAGAAATAGCCAAAACCAGCTTAAAAAAGGTTAGAGATGTGCAAAAATGGGTCAGAAATGACCAAAGCTGGCTTAAAATGGGTTAGAAATGGCCAAAAAAGCTTTAAAGCGGGTTAGAGATGTGCAAAAACGGGTTAGAAATGGCCTAAGTTGGCCAAAAGCGGGTTAGAAATGGCCAAAAAGGCTTTAAAGCAGGTTAGAGATGTGTGTGCAATGGTTAGAAATGGCAAAAATGGGTTAAAGCAGGTAAGAAATGGGGAAAAGTTGGTTAGAAAGGAAATAGAAAAAACCTTCAAACGAGTGGAAAGTTGGCAAAAATCGTTCAGGTAGAGCAAAAAAAGGCTTAAAAAGGGTTAGAGCTGAGGAAAAATGGGTTATAAATGGCCAAAAGCGGCTTAAAGGTGGTTAGATAGGGGTAAAACTGGGGTAGGAATGGCCAAAAATTGCTTAAAATGGGTTAGAAGTTTGCAAAACTGTGCTAGAAATGGCCCAAAAGGTTTAAATTGGGATAGAAATGGTGAAAAATGGCTTAAAATGCGTTAGGAGTGAGCAAAAATGGGTTAGATATAGCCGAAAACGGTTTAGATCGTGTGAGAAACAGGCAAAAAATGAGTTAGAAAAGAACTAAAAATGGCTTAAAACGGGTTGAGAGCGAGAAAACATCGTGTAGAAAGAGGCAAAAATGGCTTTAAAAGGGTTAGAGATGTGCAAAAATGGGTTAGAAATGGCAAAAAATGGCTTAAAAGGGCTTATAGATGTGCCAAAAATGGTTGGAAATGGCCAAAAATGCTTTAAAGCAAGTTAGAGATGTGTAAAAGTGGGTTAGAAATGGCCAAAAATGGATTAAAGCGGGTAATAATTGGGAGAAACTGTGTTAGAAACAGAAAAAAAAAAAAAGCTTAATAAGAGTTGAAGGAGGGCAAAAATGGTTAAGGTATAGCCAAAAAAGGCTTAAAAAGGGTAAGAGATATGCAAAAACTGGGATAGAAATGGCCAAAAAGGCTTTAAAGCAGGTTAGAGATGTGCAAAAACTGGTCAGAAATGGCCAAAAATGGATTAAAGCGGGAGAGAAATGGGAAAAACTGCATTAGAAACAGAAAAAAAGCATAAAAAGTTTTGAATGAGGGAAAAAATGGTGAAGATATAGCCCAAAAAGGCTTAAATAGGATTAGAGATGTGCAAAAATGGGATAGAAATGGCCAAAAACTCTTTAAAATGTGTTAGAAATGGAGAAAAATGGGTTAGAAATGGATAAAAAATGGATAAGAAATGGCCAAAAGTAGCTTAAAAGGGGTTAGAGATGTGCAAAAATGAGTTAGAAATGGCCAAGAATGGCATAAAACAGGTTAAGAATGGCCAAAATTGGGTTAGAAATGGCCAAAAAGGCTTTAAAGCAGGTAAGAGATGTGTAAAAAAAAAAAAAAAAATAAAATGGTTAGAAGTGGCAAAAAATGGATTAAAGATGGTGAGAAATGCAGAAAACTGGGTTAGAAACAGAAAAAAAAATAGCATAAACCGTGTTGAAAGTGGGGAGAAATGGTTTAGAAAGAACCAAAAATGGCTTTAAAAGGGTTAGAGATTTGCAAAAATGGAATAGAAATGGCCAAAATTTATTTAAAAAGCCTCAAAAATGGACAAAAAATGCATTAGAAATGGCCAAAACCGGCTTAAAAGGGTTAGAGGTATGCGAGAACGGTTTAGAAAAAGCCAAAATTGGCTTAAAAGGGGCTAGAGATGAGCAAAAAAGGGTTAGAAATGGCCAAAAATAGCTTAAAATGGGTTAGATATAGCCAAAAAAGGGTTAAAATGGGTTAGTAGTGGGTAAAAAAGGGTTAGATGTAGCCGAAAATGGCATAAAACGTGTGAGAACTGGGCCAAAAATGGGTCAGAAAAGAAAAAAAAATGCTTATAACTAGTTGAATGCAGAAGAAAGTGTTTTAGAAAGAGCCAAAAACGGCTTTAAAAGGGTTAGATGTATGCAAAAATGGGTTAGAAATGGCCAAAAACGCCTTAAAATGGGATAGAAATAGTGAAAAATGGCTTAAAATGTGTTAGAAGTGTGTAAAAATGGTTTAGATAAACCCAAAAATGGTTTAAATCGTGTGAGCAATGGGCAAAAAATGAGTTAGAAAAGGAAAGAAAAATGGCTTAAACCAGGTTGAAAGTCAGAGAAAATGGTGTAGAAAGACCCAAACGTGGCTTTAAAAGGGCTAGAGATGAGCAGAAATGGGTTAGAAATGGCAAAGAATGGCTTAAAAGAGGTTAGAGATGTGCCAGAAATGGTTAGAAATGGCCAAAACTGCTTTAAAGCAGGTTAGAGATGTGCAAAAATGGGCTAGAAATGGCCAAAAATGGATTCAAGTGGGTAAAGAAATGGGGAAAACTGGGTTAGAAACAGAAAAAAACTAGCTTAAAACGGGTGGAAAGTGGGCAAAAATGGTTTAGAATGAGTCAAAAATGCATTAAAAGGGTTCTAGACATGCAAAAATGGGATAGAAATGGCCAAAAATGATTTAAACCGGGTTAGAAATGGACAAAAATTGGATTAGAAATGGCCAAAACCGGTTTAAAAAGGGTTAGAGGTAAGCAGAGATGAGTGAGAAATAGCCAAAACCAGCTTAAAAAAGGTTAGAGATGTGCAAAAATGGGTCAGAAATGACCAAAGCTGGCTTAAAATGGGTTAGAAACGGCCAAAAAAGCTTTAAAGCGGGTTAGAGATGTGCGAAAACGGGTTAGAAATGGCCTAAGTTGGCCAAAAGCGGGTTAGAAATGGCCAAAAAGGCTTTAAAGCAGGTTAGAGATGTGTGTGCAATGGTTAGAAATGGCAAAAATGGGTTAAAGCAGGTAAGAAATGGGGAAAAGTTGGTTAGAAAGGAAATAGAAAAAACCTTCAAACGAGTGGAAAGTTGGCAAAAATCGTTCAGGTAGAGCAAAAAAAGGCTTAAAAAGGGTTAGAGCTGAGGAAAAATGGGTTATAAATGGCCAAAAGCGGCTTAAAGGTGGTTAGATAGGGGTAAAACTGGGGTAGGAATGGCCAAAAATTGCTTAAAATGGGTTAGAAGTTTGCAAAACTGTGCTAGAAATGGCCCAAAAGGTTTAAATTGGGATAGAAATGGTGAAAAATGGCTTAAAATGCGTTAGGAGTGAGCAAAAATGGGTTAGATATAGCCGAAAACGGTTTAGATCGTGTGAGAAACAGGCAAAAAATGAGTTAGAAAAGAACTAAAAATGGCTTAAAACGGGTTGAGAGCGAGAAAACATCGTGTAGAAAGAGGCAAAAATGGCTTTAAAAGGGTTAGAGATGTGCAAAAATGGGTTAGAAATGGCAAAAAATGGCTTAAAAGGGCTTATAGATGTGCCAAAAATGGTTGGAAATGGCCAAAAATGCTTTAAAGCAGGTTAGAGATGTGTAAAAGTGGGTTAGAAATGGCCAAAAATGGATTAAAGCGGGTAATAATTGGGAGAAACTGTGTTAGAAACAGAAAAAAAAAAAAAGCTTAATAAGAGTTGAAGGAGGGCAAAAATGGTTAAGGTATAGCCAAAAAAGGCTTAAAAAGGGTAAGAGATATGCAAAAACTGGGATAGAAATGGCCAAAAAGGCTTTAAAGCAGGTTAGAGATGTGCAAAAACTGGTCAGAAATGGCCAAAAATGGATTAAAGCGGGAGAGAAATGGGAAAAACTGCATTAGAAACAGAAAAAAAGCATAAAAAGTTTTGAATGAGGGAAAAAATGGTGAAGATATAGCCCAAAAAGGCTTAAATAGGATTATAGATGTGCAAAAATGGGATAGAAATGGCCAAAAACTCTTTAAAATGTGTTAGAAATGGAGAAAAATGGGTTAGAAATGGATAAAAAATGGATAAGAAATGGCCAAAAGTAGCTTAAAAGGGGTTAGAGATGTGCAAAAATGAGTTAGAAATGGCCAAGAATGGCATAAAACAGGTTAAGAATGGCCAAAATTGGGTTAGAAATGGCCAAAAAGGCTTTAAAGCAGGTAAGAGATGTGTAAAAAAAAAATAAATAAAATGGTTAGAAGTGGCAAAAAATGGATTAAAGATGGTGAGAAATGCAGAAAACTGGGTTAGAAACAGAAAAAAAAATAGCATAAACCGTGTTGAAAGTGGGGAGAAATGGTTTAGAAAGAACCAAAAATGGCTTTAAAAGGGTTAGAGATTTGCAAAAATGGGATAGAAATGGCCAAAAATGATTTAAAACGGGTTAGAAATGGACAAAAATTGGATTAGAAATGGCCAAAACCGGTTTAAAAAGGGTTAGAGGTAAGCAGAGATGAGTGAGAAATAGCCAAAACCAGCTTAAAAAAGGTTAGAGATGTGCAAAAATGGGTCAGAAATGACCAAAGCTGGCTTAAAATGGGTTAGAAACGGCCAAAAAAGCTTTAAAGCGGGTTAGAGATGTGCAAAAACGGGTTAGAAATGGCCTAAGTTGGCCAAAAGCGGGTTAGAAATGGCCAAAAAGGCTTTAAAGCAGGTTAGAGATGTGTGTGCAATGGTTAGAAATGGCAAAAATGGGTTAAAGCAGGTAAGAAATGGGGAAAAGTTGGTTAGAAAGGAAATAGAAAAAACCTTCAAACGAGTGGAAAGTTGGCAAAAATCGTTCAGGTAGAGCAAAAAAAGGCTTAAAAAGGGTTAGAGCTGAGGAAAAATGGGTTATAAATGGCCAAAAGCGGCTTAAAGGTGGTTAGATAGGGGTAAAACTGGGGTAGGAATGGCCAAAAATTGCTTAAAATGGGTTAGAAGTTTGCAAAACTGTGCTAGAAATGGCCCAAAAGGTTTAAATTGGGATAGAAATGGTGAAAAATGGCTTAAAATGCGTTAGGAGTGAGCAAAAATGGGTTAGATATAGCCGAAAACGGTTTAAATCGTGTGAGAAACAGGCAAAAAATGAGTTAGAAAAGAACTAAAAATGGCTTAAAACGGGTTGAGAGCGAGAAAACATCGTGTAGAAAGAGGCAAAAACGGCTTTAAAAGGGTTAGAGATGTGCAAAAATGGGTTAGAAATGGCAAAAAATGGCTTAAAAAAAACTGGGTTAGAAACAGAAAAAAAAAATAGCATAAACCGTGTTGAAAGTGGGGAGAAATGGTTTAGAAAGAACCAAAAATGGCTTTAAAAGGGTTAGAGATTTGCAAAAATGGGATAGAAATGGCCAAAAATGATTTAAAACGGGTTAGAAATGGACAAAAATTGGATTAGAAATGGCCAAAACCGGTTTAAAAAGGGTTAGAGGTAAGCAGAGATGAGTGAGAAATAGCCAAAACCAGCTTAAAAAAGGTTAGAGATGTGCAAAAATGGGTCAGAAATGACCAAAGCTGGCTTAAAATGGGTTAGAAATGGCCAAAAAAGCTTTAAAGCGGGTTAGAGATGTGCAAAAACGGGTTAGAAATGGCCTAAGTTGGCCAAAAGCGGGTTAGAAATGGCCAAAAAGGCTTTAAAGCAGGTTAGAGATGTGTGTGCAATGGTTAGAAATGGCAAAAATGGGTTAAAGCAGGTAAGAAATGGGGAAAAGTTGGTTAGAAAGGAAATAGAAAAAACCTTCAAACGAGTGGAAAGTTGGCAAAAATCGTTCAGGTAGAGCAAAAAAAGGCTTAAAAAGGGTTAGAGCTGAGGAAAAATGGGTTATAAATGGCCAAAAGCGGCTTAAAGGTGGTTAGATAGGGGTAAAACTGGGGTAGGAATGGCCAAAAATTGCTTAAAATGGGTTAGAAGTTTGCAAAACTGTGCTAGAAATGGCCCAAAAGGTTTAAATTGGGATAGAAATGGTGAAAAATGGCTTAAAATGCGTTAGGAGTGAGCAAAAATGGGTTAGATATAGCCGAAAACGGTTTAGATCGTGTGAGAAACAGGCAAAAAATGAGTTAGAAAAGAACTAAAAATGGCTTAAAACGGGTTGAGAGCGAGAAAACATCGTGTAGAAAGAGGCAAAAATGGCTTTAAAAGGGTTAGAGATGTGCAAAAATGGGTTAGAAATGGCAAAAAATGGCTTAAAAGGGCTTATAGATGTGCCAAAAATGGTTGGAAATGGCCAAAAATGCTTTAAAGCAGGTTAGAGATGTGTAAAAGTGGGTTAGAAATGGCCAAAAATGGATTAAAGCGGGTAATAATTGGGAGAAACTGTGTTAGAAACAGAAAAAAAAAAAAAGCTTAATAAGAGTTGAAGGAGGGCAAAAATGGTTAAGGTATAGCCAAAAAAGGCTTAAAAAGGGTAAGAGATATGCAAAAACTGGGATAGAAATGGCCAAAAAGGCTTTAAAGCAGGTTAGAGATGTGCAAAAACTGGTCAGAAATGGCCAAAAATGGATTAAAGCGGGAGAGAAATGGGAAAAACTGCATTAGAAACAGAAAAAAAGCATAAAAAGTTTTGAATGAGGGAAAAAATGGTGAAGATATAGCCCAAAAAGGCTTAAATAGGATTATAGATGTGCAAAAATGGGATAGAAATGGCCAAAAACTCTTTAAAATGTGTTAGAAATGGAGAAAAATGGGTTAGAAATGGATAAAAAATGGATAAGAAATGGCCAAAAGTAGCTTAAAAGGGGTTAGAGATGTGCAAAAATGAGTTAGAAATGGCCAAGAATGGCATAAAACAGGTTAAGAATGGCCAAAATTGGGTTAGAAATGGCCAAAAAGGCTTTAAAGCAGGTAAGAGATGTGTAAAAAAAAAAAAAAAATAAAATGGTTAGAAGTGGCAAAAAATGGATTAAAGATGGTGAGAAATGCAGAAAACTGGGTTAGAAACAGAAAAAAAAATAGCATAAACCGTGTTGAAAGTGGGGAGAAATGGTTTAGAAAGAACCAAAAATGGCTTTAAAAGGGTTAGAGATTTGCAAAAATGGAATAGAAATGGCCAAAATTTATTTAAAAAGCCTCAAAAATGGACAAAAAATGCATTAGAAATGGCCAAAACCGGCTTAAAAGGGTTAGAGGTATGCGAGAACGGTTTAGAAAAAGCCAAAATTGGCTTAAAAGGGGCTAGAGATGAGCAAAAAAGGGTTAGAAATGGCCAAAAATAGCTTAAAATGGGTTAGATATAGCCAAAAAAGGGTTAAAATGGGTTAGTAGTGGGTAAAAAAGGGTTAGATGTAGCCGAAAATGGCATAAAACGTGTGAGAACTGGGCCAAAAATGGGTCAGAAAAGAAAAAAAAATGCTTATAACTAGTTGAATGCAGAAGAAAGTGTTTTAGAAAGAGCCAAAAACGGCTTTAAAAGGGTTAGATGTATGCAAAAATGGGTTAGAAATGGCCAAAAACGCCTTAAAATGGGATAGAAATAGTGAAAAATGGCTTAAAATGTGTTAGAAGTGTGTAAAAATGGTTTAGATAAACCCAAAAATGGTTTAAATCGTGTGAGCAATGGGCAAAAAATGAGTTAGAAAGGGAAAGAAAAACGGCTTAAACCAGGTTGAAAGTCAGAAAAAATGGTGTAGAAAGACCCAAACGTGGCTTTAAAAGGGCTAGAGATGAGCAGAAATGGGTTAGAAATGGCAAAGAATGGCTTAAAAGAGGTTAGAGATGTGCCAGAAATGGTTAGAAATGGCCAAAACTGCTTTAAAGCAGGTTAGAGATGTGCAAAAATGGGCTAGAAATGGCCAAAAATGGATTAAAGCGGGTAATAATTGGGAGAAACTGTGTTAGAAACAGAAAAAAAAAAAAAATCAGCTTAATAAGAGTTGAAGGAGGGCAAAAATGGTTAAGGTATAGCCAAAAAAGGCTTAAAAAGGGTAAGAGATATGCAAAAACTGGGATAGAAATGGCCAAAAAGGCTTTAAAGCAGGTTAGAGATGTGCAAAAACTGGTCAGAAATGGCCAAAAATGGATTAAAGCGGGAGAGAAATGGGAAAAACTGCATTAGAAACAGAAAAAAAGCATAAAAAGTTTTGAATGAGGGAAAAAATGGTGAAGATATAGCCCAAAAAGGCTTAAAAAGGATTAGAGATATGCAAAAATGGGATAGAAATGGCCAAAAACTCTTTAAAATGTGTTAGAAATGGAGAAAAATGGGTTAGAAATGGATAAAAAATGGATAAGAAATGGCCAAAAGTAGCTTAAAAGGTGTTAGAGATGTGCAAAAATGAGTTAGAAATGGCCAAGAATGGCATAAAACAGGTTAAGAATGGCCAAAATTGGGTTAGAAATGGCCAAAAAGGCTTTAAAGCAGGTAAGAGATGTGTAAAAAAAAAAAAAAAATAAAATGGTTAGAAGTGGCAAAAAATGGATTAAAGATGGTGAGAAATGCAGAAAACTGGGTTAGAAACAGAAAAAAAAAATAGCATAAACCGTGTTGAAAGTGGGGAGAAATGGTTTAGAAAGAACCAAAAATGGCTTTAAAAGGGTTAGAGATTTGCAAAAATGGGATAGAAATGGCCAAAAATGATTTAAAACGGGTTAGAAATGGACAAAAATTGGATTAGAAATGGCCAAAACCGGTTTAAAAAGGGTTAGAGGTAAGCAGAGATGAGTGAGAAATAGCCAAAACCAGCTTAAAAAAGGTTAGAGATGTGCAAAAATGGGTCAGAAATGACCAAAGCTGGCTTAAAATGGGTTAGAAATGGCCAAAAAAGCTTTAAAGCGGGTTAGAGATGTGCAAAAACGGGTTAGAAATGGCCTAAGTTGGCCAAAAGCGGGTTAGAAATGGCCAAAAAGGCTTTAAAGCAGGTTAGAGATGTGTGTGCAATGGTTAGAAATGGCAAAAATGGGTTAAAGCAGGTAAGAAATGGGGAAAAGTTGGTTAGAAAGGAAATAGAAAAAACCTTCAAACGAGTGGAAAGTTGGCAAAAATCGTTCAGGTAGAGCAAAAAAAGGCTTAAAAAGGGTTAGAGCTGAGGAAAAATGGGTTATAAATGGCCAAAAGCGGCTTAAAGGTGGTTAGATAGGGGTAAAACTGGGGTAGGAATGGCCAAAAATTGCTTAAAATGGGTTAGAAGTTTGCAAAACTGTGCTAGAAATGGCCCAAAAGGTTTAAATTGGGATAGAAATGGTGAAAAATGGCTTAAAATGCGTTAGGAGTGAGCAAAAATGGGTTAGATATAGCCGAAAACGGTTTAGATCGTGTGAGAAACAGGCAAAAAATGAGTTAGAAAAGAACTAAAAATGGCTTAAAACGGGTTGAGAGCGAGAAAACATCGTGTAGAAAGAGGCAAAAATGGCTTTAAAAGGGTTAGAGATGTGCAAAAATGGGTTAGAAATGGCAAAAAATGGCTTAAAAGGGCTTATAGATGTGCCAAAAATGGTTGGAAATGGCCAAAAATGCTTTAAAGCAGGTTAGAGATGTGTAAAAGTGGGTTAGAAATGGCCAAAAATGGATTAAAGCGGGTAATAATTGGGAGAAACTGTGTTAGAAACAGAAAAAAAAAAAAAGCTTAATAAGAGTTGAAGGAGGGCAAAAATGGTTAAGGTATAGCCAAAAAAGGCTTAAAAAGGGTAAGAGATATGCAAAAACTGGGATAGAAATGGCCAAAAAGGCTTTAAAGCAGGTTAGAGATGTGCAAAAACTGGTCAGAAATGGCCAAAAATGGATTAAAGCGGGAGAGAAATGGGAAAAACTGCATTAGAAACAGAAAAAAAGCATAAAAAGTTTTGAATGAGGGAAAAAATGGTGAAGATATAGCCCAAAAAGGCTTAAATAGGATTAGAGATGTGCAAAAATGGGATAGAAATGGCCAAAAACTCTTTAAAATGTGTTAGAAATGGAGAAAAATGGGTTAGAAATGGATAAAAAATGGATAAGAAATGGCCAAAAGTAGCTTAAAAGGGGTTAGAGATGTGCAAAAATGAGTTAGAAATGGCCAAGAATGGCATAAAACAGGTTAAGAATGGCCAAAATTGGGTTAGAAATGGCCAAAAAGGCTTTAAAGCAGGTAAGAGATGTGTAAAAAAAAAAAAAAAATAAAATGGTTAGAAGTGGCAAAAAATGGATTAAAGATGGTGAGAAATGCAGAAAACTGGGTTAGAAACAGAAAAAAAAATAGCATAAACCGTGTTGAAAGTGGGGAGAAATGGTTTAGAAAGAACCAAAAATGGCTTTAAAAGGGTTAGAGATTTGCAAAAATGGAATAGAAATGGCCAAAATTTATTTAAAAAGCCTCAAAAATGGACAAAAAATGCATTAGAAATGGCCAAAACCGGCTTAAAAGGGTTAGAGGTATGCGAGAACGGTTTAGAAAAAGCCAAAATTGGCTTAAAAGGGGCTAGAGATGAGCAAAAAAGGGTTAGAAATGGCCAAAAATAGCTTAAAATGGGTTAGATATAGCCAAAAAAGGGTTAAAATGGGTTAGTAGTGGGTAAAAAAGGGTTAGATGTAGCCGAAAATGGCATAAAACGTGTGAGAACTGGGCCAAAAATGGGTCAGAAAAGAAAAAAAAATGCTTATAACTAGTTGAATGCAGAAGAAAGTGTTTTAGAAAGAGCCAAAAACGGCTTTAAAAGGGTTAGATGTATGCAAAAATGGGTTAGAAATGGCCAAAAACGCCTTAAAATGGGATAGAAATAGTGAAAAATGGCTTAAAATGTGTTAGAAGTGTGTAAAAATGGTTTAGATAAACCCAAAAATGGTTTAAATCGTGTGAGCAATGGGCAAAAAATGAGTTAGAAAAGGAAAGAAAAATGGCTTAAACCAGGTTGAAAGTCAGAAAAAATGGTGTAGAAAGACCCAAACGTGGCTTTAAAAGGGCTAGAGATGAGCAGAAATGGGTTAGAAATGGCAAAGAATGGCTTAAAAGAGGTTAGAGATGTGCCAGAAATGGTTAGAAATGGCCAAAACTGCTTTAAAGCAGGTTAGAGATGTGCAAAAATGGGCTAGAAATGGCCAAAAATGGATTCAAGTGGGTAAAGAAATGGGGAAAACTGGGTTAGAAACAGAAAAAAACTAGCTTAAAACGGGTGGAAAGTGGGCAAAAATGGTTTAGAATGAGTCAAAAATGCATTAAAAGGGTTCTAGACATGCAAAAATGGGATAGAAATGGCCAAAAATGATTTAAACCGGGTTAGAAATGGACAAAAATTGGATTAGAAATGGCCAAAACCGGTTTAAAAAGGGTTAGAGGTAAGCAGAGATGAGTGAGAAATAGCCAAAACCAGCTTAAAAAAGGTTAGAGATGTGCAAAAATGGGTCAGAAATGACCAAAGCTGGCTTAAAATGGGTTAGAAACGGCCAAAAAAGCTTTAAAGCGGGTTACAGATGTGCAAAAACGGGTTAGAAATGGCCTAAGTTGGCCAAAAGCGGGTTAGAAATGGCCAAAAAGGCTTTAAAGCAGGTTAGAGATGTGTGTGCAATGGTTAGAAATGGCAAAAATGGGTTAAAGCAGGTAAGAAATGGGGAAAAGTTGGTTAGAAAGGAAATAGAAAAAACCTTCAAACGAGTGGAAAGTTGGCAAAAATCGTTCAGGTAGAGCAAAAAAAGGCTTAAAAAGGGTTAGAGCTGAGGAAAAATGGGTTATAAATGGCCAAAAGCGGCTTAAAGGTGGTTAGATAGGGGTAAAACTGGGGTAGGAATGGCCAAAAATTGCTTAAAATGGGTTAGAAGTTTGCAAAACTGTGCTAGAAATGGCCCAAAAGGTTTAAATTGGGATAGAAATGGTGAAAAATGGCTTAAAATGCGTTAGGAGTGAGCAAAAATGGGTTAGATATAGCCGAAAACGGTTTAGATCGTGTGAGAAACAGGCAAAAAATGAGTTAGAAAAGAACTAAAAATGGCTTAAAACGGGTTGAGAGCGAGAAAACATCGTGTAGAAAGAGGCAAAAATGGCTTTAAAAGGGTTAGAGATGTGCAAAAATGGGTTAGAAATGGCAAAAAATGGCTTAAAAGGGCTTATAGATGTGCCAAAAATGGTTGGAAATGGCCAAAAATGCTTTAAAGCAGGTTAGAGATGTGTAAAAGTGGGTTAGAAATGGCCAAAAATGGATTAAAGCGGGTAATAATTGGGAGAAACTGTGTTAGAAACAGAAAAAAAAAAAAAGCTTAATAAGAGTTGAAGGAGGGCAAAAATGGTTAAGGTATAGCCAAAAAAGGCTTAAAAAGGGTAAGAGATATGCAAAAACTGGGATAGAAATGGCCAAAAAGGCTTTAAAGCAGGTTAGAGATGTGCAAAAACTGGTCAGAAATGGCCAAAAATGGATTAAAGCGGGAGAGAAATGGGAAAAACTGCATTAGAAACAGAAAAAAAGCATAAAAAGTTTTGAATGAGGGAAAAAATGGTGAAGATATAGCCCAAAAAGGCTTAAATAGGATTAGAGATGTGCAAAAATGGGATAGAAATGGCCAAAAACTCTTTAAAATCTGTTAGAAATGGAGAAAAATGGGTTAGAAATGGATAAAAAATGGATAAGAAATGGCCAAAAGTAGCTTAAAAGGGGTTAGAGATGTGCAAAAATGAGTTAGAAATGGCCAAGAATGGCATAAAACAGGTTAAGAATGGCCAAAATTGGGTTAGAAATGGCCAAAAAGGCTTTAAAGCAGGTAAGAGATGTGTAAAAAAAAAAAAAAAATAAAATGGTTAGAAGTGGCAAAAAATGGATTAAAGATGGTGAGAAATGCAGAAAACTGGGTTAGAAACAGAAAAAAAAATAGCATAAACCGTGTTGAAAGTGGGGAGAAATGGTTTAGAAAGAACCAAAAATGGCTTTAAAAGGGTTAGAGATTTGCAAAAATGGAATAGAAATGGCCAAAATTTATTTAAAAAGCCTCAAAAATGGACAAAAAATGCATTAGAAATGGCCAAAACCGGCTTAAAAGGGTTAGAGGTATGCGAGAACGGTTTAGAAAAAGCCAAAATTGGCTTAAAAGGGGCTAGAGATGAGCAAAAAAGGGTTAGAAATGGCCAAAAATAGCTTAAAATGGGTTAGATATAGCCAAAAAAGGGTTAAAATGGGTTAGTAGTGGGTAAAAAAGGGTTAGATGTAGCCGAAAATGGCATAAAACGTGTGAGAACTGGGCCAAAAATGGGTCAGAAAAGAAAAAAAAATGCTTATAACTAGTTGAATGCAGAAGAAAGTGTTTTAGAAAGAGCCAAAAACGGCTTTAAAAGGGTTAGATGTATGCAAAAATGGGTTAGAAATGGCCAAAAACGCCTTAAAATGGGATAGAAATAGTGAAAAATGGCTTAAAATGTGTTAGAAGTGTGTAAAAATGGTTTAGATAAACCCAAAAATGGTTTAAATCGTGTGAGCAATGGGCAAAAAATGAGTTAGAAAAGGAAAGAAAAATGGCTTAAACCAGGTTGAAAGTCAGAAAAAATGGTGTAGAAAGACCCAAACGTGGCTTTAAAAGGGCTAGAGATGAGCAGAAATGGGTTAGAAATGGCAAAGAATGGCTTAAAAGAGGTTAGAGATGTGCCAGAAATGGTTAGAAATGGCCAAAACTGCTTTAAAGCAGGTTAGAGATGTGCAAAAATGGGCTAGAAATGGCCAAAAATGGATTCAAGTGGGTAAAGAAATGGGGAAAACTGGGTTAGAAACAGAAAAAAAACTAGCTTAAAACGGGTGGAAAGTGGGCAAAAATGGTTGAGAAAGAGTCAAAAATGCATTAAAAGGGTTCTAGGCACGCAAAAATGGGATAGAAATGGCCAAAAATGATTTAAACCGGGTTAGAAATGGACAAAAATTGGATTAGAAATGGCCAAAACCGGTTTAAAAAGGGTTAGAGGTAAGCAGAGATGAGTGAGAAATAGCCAAAACCGGCTTAAAAAAGGTTAGAGATGTGCAAAAATGGGTCAGAAATGACCAAAGCTGGCTTAAAATGGGTTAGAAACGGCCAAAAAAGCTTTAAAGCGGGTTAGAGATGTGCAAAAACAGGTTAGAAATGGCCTAAGTTGGCCAAAAGCGGGTTAGAAATGGCCAAAAAGGCTTTAAAGCAGGTTAGAGATGTGTGTGCAATGGTTAGAAATGGCAAAAATGGGTTAAAGCAGGTAAGAAATGGGGAAAAGTTGGTTAGAAAGGAAATAGAAAAAACCTTCAAACGAGTGGAAAGTTGGCAAAAATCGTTCAGGTAGAGCAAAAAAAGGCTTAAAAAGGGTTAGAGCTGAGGAAAAATGGGTTATAAATGGCCAAAAGCGGCTTAAAGGTGGTTAGATAGGGGTAAAACTGGGGTAGGAATGGCCAAAAATTGCTTAAAATGGGTTAGAAGTTTGCAAAACTGTGCTAGAAATGGCCCAAAAGGTTTAAATTGGGATAGAAATGGTGAAAAATGGCTTAAAATGCGTTAGGAGTGAGCAAAAATGGGTTAGATATAGCCGAAAACGGTTTAGATCGTGTGAGAAACAGGCAAAAAATGAGTTAGAAAAGAACTAAAAATGGCTTAAAACGGGTTGAGAGCGAGAAAACATCGTGTAGAAAGAGGCAAAAATGGCTTTAAAAGGGTTAGAGATGTGCAAAAATGGGTTAGAAATGGCAAAAAATGGCTTAAAAGGGCTTATAGATGTGCCAAAAATGGTTGGAAATGGCCAAAAATGCTTTAAAGCAGGTTAGAGATGTGTAAAAGTGGGTTAGAAATGGCCAAAAATGGATTAAAGCGGGTAATAATCGGGAGAAACTGAGTTAGAAACAGAAAAAAAAAAAAAGCTTAATAAGAGTTGAAGGAGGGCAAAAATGGTTAAGGTATAGCCAAAAAAGGCTTAAAAAGGGTAAGAGATATGCAAAAACTGGGATAGAAATGGCCAAAAAGGCTTTAAAGCAGGTTAGAGATGTGCAAAAACTGGTCAGAAATGGCCAAAAATGGATTAAAGCGGGAGAGAAATGGGAAAAACTGCATTAGAAACAGAAAAAAAGCATAAAAAGTTTTGAATGAGGGAAAAAATGGTGAAGATATAGCCCAAAAAGGCTTAAATAGGATTAGAGATGTGCAAAAATGGGATAGAAATGGCCAAAAACTCTTTAAAATGTGTTAGAAATGGAGAAAAATGGGTTAGAAATGGATAAAAAATGGATAAGAAATGGCCAAAAGTAGCTTAAAAGGGGTTAGAGATGTGCAAAAATGAGTTAGAAATGGCCAAGAATGGCATAAAACAGGTTAAGAATGGCCAAAATTGGGTTAGAAATGGCCAAAAAGGCTTTAAAGCAGGTAAGAGATGTGTAAAAAAAAAATAAATAAAATGGTTAGAAGTGGCAAAAAATGGATTAAAGATGGTGAGAAATGCAGAAAACTGGGTTAGAAACAGAAAAAAAAATAGCATAAACCGTGTTGAAAGTGGGGAGAAATGGTTTAGAAAGAACCAAAAATGGCTTTAAAAGGGTTAGAGATTTGCAAAAATGGGATAGAAATGGCCAAAAATGATTTAAAACGGGTTAGAAATGGACAAAAATTGGATTAGAAATGGCCAAAACCGGTTTAAAAAGGGTTAGAGGTAAGCAGAGATGAGTGAGAAATAGCCAAAACCAGCTTAAAAAAGGTTAGAGATTTGCAAAAATGGGTCAGAAATGACCAAAGCTGGCTTAAAATGGGTTAGAAACGGCCAAAAAAGCTTTAAAGCGGGTTAGAGATGTGCAAAAACGGGTTAGAAATGGCCTAAGTTGGCCAAAAGCGGGTTAGAAATGGCCAAAAAGGCTTTAAAGCAGGTTAGAGATGTGTGTGCAATGGTTAGAAATGGCAAAAATGGGTTAAAGCAGGTAAGAAATGGGGAAAAGTTGGTTAGAAAGGGAAGAGAAAAAACCTTCAAACGAGTGGAAAGTTGGCAAAAATCGTTCAGGTAGAGCAAAAAAGGCTTAAAAAGGGTTAGAGCTGAGGAAAAATGGGTTATAAATGGCCAAAAGCGGCTTAAAGTTGGTTAGATAGGGGTAAAACTGGGGTAGGAATGGCCAAAAATTGCTTAAAATGGGTTAGAAGTTTGCAAAACTGTGCTAGAAATGGCCCAAAAGGTTTAAATTGGGACAGAAATGGTGAAAAATGGCTTAAAATGCGTTAGGAGTGAGCAAAAATGGGTTAGATATAGCCGAAAACGGTTTAAATCGTGTGAGAAACAGGCAAATAATGAGTTAGAAAAGAACTAAAAATGGCTTAAAACGGGTTGAGAGCGAGAAAACATCGTGTAGAAAGAGGCAAAAATGGCTTTAAAAGGGTTAGAGATGTGCAAAAATGGGTTAGAAATGGCAAAAAATGGCTTAAAAGGGCTTATAGATGTGCCAAAAATGGTTGGAAATGGCCAAAAATGCTTTAAAGCAGGTTAGAGATGTGTAAAAGTGGGTTAGAAATGGCCAAAAATGGATTAAAGCGGGTAATAATCGGGAGAAACTGTGTTAGAAACAGAAAAAAAAAAAGCTTAATAAGAGTTGAAGGAGGGCAAAAATAGTTAAGGTATAGCCAAAAAAGGCTTAAAAAGGGTAAGAGATATGCAAAAACTGGGATAGAAATGGCCAAAAAGGCTTTAAAGCAGGTTAGAGATGTGCAAAAACTGGTCAGAAATGGCCAAAAATGGATTAAAGCGGGAGAGAAATGGGAAAAACTGCATTAGAAACAGAAAAAAAGCATAAAAAGTTTTGAATGAGGGAAAAAATGGTGAAGATATAGCCCAAAAAGGCTTAAATAGGATTAGAGATGTGCAAAAATGGGATAGAAATGGCCAAAAACTCTTTAAAATGTGTTAGAAATGGAGAAAAATGGGTTAGAAATGGATAAAAAATGGATAAGAAATGGCCAAAAGTAGCTTAAAAGGGGTTAGAGATGTGCAAAAATGAGTTAGAAATGGCCAAGAATGGCATAAAACAGGTTAAGAATGGCCAAAATTGGGTTAGAAATGGCCAAAAAGGCTTTAAAGCAGGTAAGAGATGTGTAAAAAAAAAATAAATAAAATGGTTAGAAGTGGCAAAAAATGGATTAAAGATGGTGAGAAATGCAGAAAACTGGGTTAGAAACAGAAAAAAAAATAGCATAAACCGTGTTGAAAGTGGGGAGAAATGGTTTAGAAAGAACCAAAAATGGCTTTAAAAGGGTTAGAGATTTGCAAAAATGGGATAGAAATGGCCAAAAATGATTTAAAACGGGTTAGAAATGGACAAAAATTGGATTAGAAATGGCCAAAACCGGTTTAAAAAGGGTTAGAGGTAAGCAGAGATGAGTGAGAAATAGCCAAAACCAGCTTAAAAAAGGTTAGAGATTTGCAAAAATGGGTCAGAAATGACCAAAGCTGGCTTAAAATGGGTTAGAAACGGCCAAAAAAGCTTTAAAGCGGGTTAGAGATGTGCAAAAACGGGTTAGAAATGGCCTAAGTTGGCCAAAAGCGGGTTAGAAATGGCCAAAAAGGCTTTAAAGCAGGTTAGAGATGTGTGTGCAATGGTTAGAAATGGCAAAAATGGGTTAAAGCAGGTAAGAAATGGGGAAAAGTTGGTTAGAAAGGGAAGAGAAAAAACCTTCAAACGAGTGGAAAGTTGGCAAAAATCGTTCAGGTAGAGCAAAAAAGGCTTAAAAAGGGTTAGAGCTGAGGAAAAATGGGTTATAAATGGCCAAAAGCGGCTTAAAGTTGGTTAGATAGGGGTAAAACTGGGGTAGGAATGGCCAAAAATTGCTTAAAATGGGTTAGAAGTTTGCAAAACTGTGCTAGAAATGGCCCAAAAGGTTTAAATTGGGACAGAAATGGTGAAAAATGGCTTAAAATGCGTTAGGAGTGAGCAAAAATGGGTTAGATATAGCCGAAAACGGTTTAAATCGTGTGAGAAACAGGCAAATAATGAGTTAGAAAAGAACTAAAAATGGCTTAAAACGGGTTGAGAGCGAGAAAACATCGTGTAGAAAGAGGCAAAAATGGCTTTAAAAGGGTTAGAGATGTGCAAAAATGGGTTAGAAATGGCAAAAAATGGCTTAAAAGGGCTTATAGATGTGCCAAAAATGGTTGGAAATGGCCAAAAATGCTTTAAAGCAGGTTAGAGATGTGTAAAAGTGGGTTAGAAATGGCCAAAAATGGATTAAAGCGGGTAATAATCGGGAGAAACTGTGTTAGAAACAGAAAAAAAAAAAGCTTAATAAGAGTTGAAGGAGGGCAAAAATGGTTAAGGTATAGCCAAAAAAGGCTTAAAAAGGGTAAGAGATATGCAAAAACTGGGATAGAAATGGCCAAAAAGGCTTTAAAGCAGGTTAGAGATGTGCAAAAACTGGTCAGAAATGGCCAAAAATGGATTAAAGCGGGAGAGAAATGGGAAAAACTGCATTAGAAACAGAAAAAAAGCATAAAAAGTTTTGAATGAGGAAAAAATGGTGAAGATATAGCCCAAAAAGGCTTAAAAAGGATTAGAGATGTGCAAAAATGGGATAGAAATGGCCAAAAACTCTTTAAAATGTGTTAGAAATGGAGAAAAATGGGTTACAAATGGACATTTCTTACCTGCTTTAACCCATTTTTGCCATTTCTAACCATTGCTCACACATCTCTAACCTGCTTTAAAGCCTTTTTGGCCATTTCTAACCCGCTTTTGGCCAACTTAGGCCATTTCTAACCCGTTTTCGCACATCTCTAACCCGCTTTAAAGCTTTTTTGGCCGTTTCTAACCCATTTTAAGCCAGCTTTGGTCATTTCTGACCCATTTTTGCACATCTCTAACCTTTTTTAAGCTGGTTTTGGCTATTTCGCACTCATCTCTGCTTACCTCTAACCCTTTTTAAACCGGTTTTGGCCATTTCTAATCCAATTTTTGTCCATTTCTAACCCGTTTTAAATCATTTTTGGCCATTTCTATCCCATTTTTGCGTGTCTAGAACCCTTTTAATGCATTTTTGACTCATTCTAAACCATTTTTGCCCACTTTCCACCCGTTTTAAGCTAGTTTTTTTCTGTTTCTAACCCAGTTTTCCCCATTTCTTTACCCACTTGAATCCATTTTTGGCCATTTCTAGCCCATTTTTGCACATCTCTAACCTGCTTTAAAGCAGTTTTGGCCATTTCTAACCATTTCTGGCACATCTCTAACCTCTTTTAAGCCATTCTTTGCCATTTCTAACCCATTTCTGCTCATCTCTAGCCCTTTTAAAGCCACGTTTGGGTCTTTCTACACCATTTTTTCTGACTTTCAACCTGGTTTAAGCCGTTTTTCTTTCCCTTTCTAACTCATTTTTTGCCCATTGCTCACACGATTTAAACCATTTTTGGATTTATCTAAACCATTTTTACACACTTCTAACACATTTCAAGCCATTTTTCACTATTTCTATCCCATTTTAAGGCGTTTTTGGCCATTTGTAACCCATTTTTGCATACATCTAACCCTTTTAAAGCCGTTTTGGGCTCTTTCTAAAACACTCTCTTCCGCATTCAAGTAATTATAAGCATTTTTTTTTCTTTTCTGACCCATTTTTGGCCCAGTTCTCACACGTTTTATGCCATTTTCGGCTACATCTAACCCTTTTTTGGCCGTTTCTAACCCATTTTAAGCCAGCTTTGGTCATTTCTGACCCATTTTTGCACATCTCTAACCTTTTTTAAGCCGGTTTTGGCTATTTCTCACTCATCTCTGCTTACCTCTAACCCTTTTTAAACCGGTTTTGGCCATTTCTAATCCAATTTTTGTCCATTTCTAACCCGTTTTAAATCATTTTTGGCCATTTCTATCCCATTTTTGCGTGTCTAGAACCCTTTTAATGCATTTTTGACTCATTCTAAACCATTTTTGCCCACTTTCCACCCGTTTTAAGCTAGTTTTTTTTCTGTTTCTAACCCAGTTTTCCCCATTTCTTTACCCACTTGAATCCATTTTTGGCCATTTCTAGCCCATTTTTGCACATCTCTAACCTGCTTTAAAGCAGTTTTGGCCATTTCTAACCATTTCTGGCACATCTCTAACCTCTTTTAAGCCATTCTTTGCCATTTCTAACCCATTTCTGCTCATCTCTAGCCCTTTTAAAGACACGTTTGGGTCTTTCTACACCATTTTTTCTGACTTTCAACCTGGTTTAAGCCATTTTTCTTTCCTTTTCTAACTCATTTTTTGCCCATTGCTCACACGATTTAAACCATTTTTGGGTTTATCTAAACCATTTTTACACACTTCTAACACATTTTAAGCCATTTTTCACTATTTCTATCCCATTTTAAGGCGTTTTTGGCCATTTGTAACCCATTTTTGCATACATCTAACCCTTTTAAAGCCGTTTTGGGCTCTTTCTAAAACACTTTCTTCTGCATTCAACTAGTTATAAGCATTTTTTTTTCTTTTCTGACCCATTTTTGGCCCAGTTCTCACACGTTTTATGCCATTTTCGGCTACATCTAACCCTTTTTTACCCACTACTAACCCATTTTAACCCTTTTTTGGCTATATCTAACCCATTTTAAGCTATTTTTGGCCATTTCTAACCCTTTTTTGCTCATCTCTAGCCCCTTTTAAGCCAATTTTGGCTTTTTCTAAACCGTTCTCGCGTACCTCTAACCCTTTTAAGCCGGTTTTGGCCATTTCTAATGCATTTTTTGTCCATTTTTGAGGCTTTTTAAATAAATTTTGGCCATTTCTATTCCATTTTTGCAAATCTCTAACCCTTTTAAAGCCATTTTTGGTTCTTTCTAAACCATTTCTCCCCACTTTCAACACGGTTTATGCTATTTTTTTTTCTGTTTCTAACCCAGTTTTCTGCATTTCTCACCATCTTTAATCCATTTTTTGCCACTTCTAACCATTTTATTTTTTTTTTTTTTTACACATCTCTTACCTGCTTTAAAGCCCTTTTGGCCATTTCTAACCCAATTTTGGCCATTCTTAACCTGTTTTATGCCATTCTTGGCCATTTCTAACTCATTTTTGCACATCTCTAACCCCTTTTAAGCTACTTTTGGCCATTTCTTATCCATTTTTTATCCATTTCTAACCCATTTTTCTCCATTTCTAACACATTTTAAAGAGTTTTTGGCCATTTCTATCCCATTTTTGCACATCTCTAATCCTATTTAAGCCTTTTTGGGCTATATCTTCACTATTTTTTCCTACATTCAAAACTTTTTATGCTTTTTTTCTGTTTCTAATGCAGTTTTTCCCATTTCTCTCCCGCTTTAATCCATTTTTGGCCATTTCTGACCAGTTTTTGCACATCTCTAACCTGCTTTAAAGCCTTTTTGGCCATTTCTATCCCAGTTTTTGCATATCTCTTACCCTTTTTAAGCCTTTTTTGGCTATACCTTAACCATTTTTGCCCTCCTTCAACTCTTATTAAGCTTTTTTTTTTTTTCTGTTTCTAACACAGTTTCTCCCAATTATTACCCGCTTTAATCCATTTTTGGCCATTTCTAACCCACTTTTACACATCTCTAACCTGCTTTAAAGCATTTTTGGCCATTTCCAACCATTTTTGGCACATCTATAAGCCCTTTTAAGCCATTTTTTGCCATTTCTAACCCATTTTTGCACATCTCTAACCCTTTTAAAGCCATTTTTGCCTCTTTCTACACGATGTTTTCTCGCTCTCAACCCGTTTTAAGCCATTTTTAGTTCTTTTCTAACTCATTTTTTGCCTGTTTCTCACACGATCTAAACCGTTTTCGGCTATATCTAACCCATTTTTGCTCACTCCTAACGCATTTTAAGCCATTTTTCACCATTTCTATCCCAATTTAAACCTTTTGGGCCATTTCTAGCACAGTTTTGCAAACTTCTAACCCATTTTAAGCAATTTTTGGCCATTCCTACCCCAGTTTTACCCCTATCTAACCACCTTTAAGCCGCTTTTGGCCATTTATAACCCATTTTTCCTCAGCTCTAACCCTTTTTAAGCCTTTTTTTGCTCTACCTGAACGATTTTTGCCAACTTTCCACTCGTTTGAAGGTTTTTTCTATTTCCTTTCTAACCAACTTTTCCCCATTTCTTACCTGCTTTAACCCATTTTTGCCATTTCTAACCATTGCACACACATCTCTAACCTGCTTTAAAGCCTTTTTGGCCATTTCTAACCCGCTTTTGGCCAACTTAGGCCATTTCTAACCTGTTTTCGCACATCTCTAACCCGCTTTAAAGCTTTTTTGGCCGTTTCTAACCCATTTTAAGCCAGCTTTGGTCATTTCTGACCCATTTTTGCACATCTCTAACCTTTTTTAAGCTGGTTTTGGCTATTTCTCACTCATCTCTGCTTACCTCTAACCCTTTTTAAACCGGTTTTGGCCATTTCTAATCCAATTTTTGTCCATTTCTAACCCGTTTTAAATCATTTTTGGCCATTTCTATCCCATTTTTGCAAATCTCTAACCCTTTTAAAGCCACTTTTGGTTCTTTCTAAACCATTTCTCCCCACTTTCAACAGGGTTTATGGTATTTTTTTTTTCTGTTTCACTCCTGGCTCTTCGGCTGTGGGAGCAGAGGCCAAGAGCTCGTGTTCACGTGTCACTGCTGCTGTTCAAACGAGAGAGGGCGCGAGAGACTATGGATTCAAACGGACTATTAGGAGATGAAGGGAGGAGTGACAGCAATGTGTGTTGCAGAGTTGCAAAGCTCGCTGTGCGCTGACGATGATGAGCAGGAACATTTTGGCCTGGCTCTTCTGCTCTTTCAGCAGAGTCTAAACGTTCCTGCTCTACTCACTCTGCTGCTGCTCAGAGAGAGCGGGCCCTGGAAAGGTTGCATTCAAATGGACTTTTAGGAGATAAAGTGACCAGTGACAGTAATGTGTGTGTCACAGTTGCAAAGCTCACTGTGTGCTGAAGATGATCAGCAGGAACTTTGTGCATGTCTCTTCTGCTGTTTCAGCAGAGACCAAACGTAACTGCTATATTCTGCTGCTGCTGACAAAGAGCAAGCACAGGAGATGTAGGATTCAATTGGACTTTCAGGTAGGAAAGAGAGGGGTGACAGCAATGTGTGTGACACAGTTTCAAAGCTCACTGTGCGCTGAAGATGCCCAGCCGGAGTTTCCCTGCTGGCCCATCGGCTGTGGGATTAGAGGTCAAGCGCTTCGTGCCCCCCTGTCACAACTGCTCTTGAAAGGAGAGAGGGCACCAGAAACGTTGGATTCAAATGCACTTTTAGGAGATAAAGTGACCAGAGACAGTAATGTCTGTGTCACAGTTGCAAAGCTAACTGTGTGCTAAACATGATCAGCAGGAGCTTTTTCGCAAGGCTCTTCTGCTGTTTTAGCACAGTCTAAACATTGCTGCTCTACTCTCTCTGTTGCTGCTCAGCAGAGAGAGAGCACAGAGATGTCGGATTCAATTGGTCTTTCAGGCAGGAAAGGGAGGAGTGACAGCAATGTATGTTGCAGAGCTGCAAAGCTCGCTGTGCGCTGAAGATGATATGTAGGAACATTTTGGCCTGGCTCTTCTGCTCTTTCACCAGTGTCTAAACGTTCCTGCTCTACTTACTCTTGCTGCAGCTCACAGAGAGTGTGCACTGGAGAGGTTGTATTCAAACGGTCTTTTTGGAGAAAGAGTGAAGAGTGACAGTAATGTGTGTGTCACAGTTGCAAAGCTCACTGTGTGCTGAAGACGATCAGCAGGAACTTTGTGCATGTCTCTTCTGCTGTTTCAGCAGAGACCAAACGTAACTGCTATATTCTGCTGCTGCTGACAAAGAGCAAGCACAGGAGTTGTAGGATTCAATTGGACTTTCAGGTAGGAAAGTGAGGGGTGACAGCAATGTGTGTGACACAGTTTCAAAGCTCACTGTGCGCTGAAGATGCCCAGCCGGAGTTTCCCTGCTGGCCCAGCGGCTGTGGGATTAGAGGTCAAGCGCTCCATGCTCCCTTGTCACAACTGCTCTTGAAAGGAGAGAGGGCACCAGAAACGTTGGATTCAAATGCACTTATAGGAGATTAAGTGACCAGTGACAGCAATGTTTGTGTCACAGTTGCAAAGCTAACTGTGTGCTAAACATGATCAGCAGGAGCTTTTTCGCAAGGCTCTTCTGCTGTTTTAGAACAGTCTAAACATTGCTGCTCTACTCTCTCTGTTCCTGCTCAGCAGAGAGAGAGCACAGAGATGTTGGATTCAATTGGTTTTTCAGGCAGGAAAGGGAGGAGAGACAGCAATGGATGTTGCAGAGTTGCAAAGCTCGCTGTGCGCTGAAGATGATCTGTAGGAACATTTTGTCCTGGCTTTTCTGCTCTTTCAGCAGTGTCTAAACGTTCCTGCTCTACTTACTCTTGCTGCAGCTCACAGAGAGCGTGCACTGGAGAGGTTGTATTCAAACGGTCTTTTTGGAGAAAGAGTGAAGAGTGACAGCAATGTTTGTGTCACAGTTGCAAAGCTCACTGTGTGCTATAGATGACCAGCAGGAGGTTTTTCGCAAGGCTCTTCTGCTGTTTTAGCACAGTCTAAACATTGCTGCTCTACTCTCTCTGTTGCTGCTCAGCAGAGAGCTGGCACAGAGATGTTGGATTCAATTGGTCTTTCAGGCAGGAAAGGGAGGAGTGACAGCAATGTGTGCTGCAGAGTTGCAAAGCTCGCTGTGCGCTGAAGATGATCTGCAGGAACATTTTGTCCTGACTCTTCTATTCTTTGAGTACGGTCTAAACGTTCCTGCTCTACCCTCTCTGCTGCTGCACAGCAGAGAAAGGGCACAGAGATTTTGGATTCAATTGGACTTTGAGGTAGGAACGTGAGGAGCGACAGCAATATATGTGTCACAGTTGCAAAGCTGACTGCGTGCTGAAGATGCATAGCCGGAGCTTTCACTCCTGGCTCTTCGGCTGTGGGAGCAGAGGCCAAGAGCTCGTGTTCACGTGTCACTGCTGCTGTTCAAACGAGAGAGGGCGCGAGAGACTATGGATTCAAACGGACTATTAGGAGATGAAGGGAGGAGTGACAGCAATGTGTGTTGCAGAGTTGCAAAGCTCGCTGTGCGATGACGATGATGAGCAGGAACATTTTGGCCTGGCTCTTCTGCTCTTTCAGCAGAGTCTAAACGTTCCTGCTCTACTCACTCTGCTGCTGCTCAGAGAGAGCGGGCACTGGAAAGGTTGCATTCAAATGGACTTTCAGGAGATAAAGTGACCTGTGACAGTAATGTGTGTGTCACAGTTGCAAAGCTCACTGTGTGCTGAAGATGATCAGCAGGAACTTTGTGCATGTCTCTTCTGCTGTTTCAGCGGAGACCAAACGTAACTGCTATATTCTGCTGCTGCTGACAAAGAGCAAGCACAGGAGTTGCAGGATTCAATTGGACTTTCAGGTAGGAAAGTGAGGGGTGACAGCAATGTGTGTGACACAGTTTCAAAGCTCACTGTGCGCTGAAGATACCCAGCCGGAGTTTCCCTGCTGGCCCATCGGCTGTGGGATTAGAGGTCAAGCGCTTCGTGCTCCCCTGTCACAACTGCTCTTGAAAGGAGAGAGGGCACCAGAAACGTTGGATTCAAATGCACTTTTAGGAGATAAAGTGACCAGTGACAGCAATGTTTGTGTCACAGTTGCAAAGCTAACTGTGTGCTAAACATGATCAGCAGGAGCTTTTTCGCAAGGCTCTTCTGCTGTTTTAGCACAGTCTAAACATTGCTGCTCTACTCTCTCTGTTGCTGCTCAGCAGAGAGAGAGCACAGAGATGTTGGATTCAATTGGTCTTTCAGGCAGGAAAGGGAGGAGAGACAGCAATGTATGTTGCAGAGTTGCAAAGCTCGCTGTGCGCTGAAGATGATCTGTAGGAACATTTTGTCCTGGCTTTTCTGCTCTTTCAGCAGTGTCTAAACGTTCCTGCTCTACCCTCTCTGCTGCTGCACAGCAGAGAAAGGGCACAGAGATTTTGGATTCAATTGGACTTTGAGGTAGGAACGTGAGGAGCGACAGCAATATATGTGTCACAGTTGCAAAGCTGACTGCGTGCTGAAGATGCATAGCCGGAGCTTTCACTCCTGGCTCTTCGGCTGTGGGAGCAGAGGCCAAGAGCTCGTGTTCACGTGTCACTGCTGCTGTTCAAACGAGAGAGGGCGCGAGAGACTATGGATTCAAACGGACTATTAGGAGATGAAGGGAGGAGTGACAGCAATGTGTGTTGCAGAGTTGCAAAGCTCGCTGTGCGCTGACGATGATCAGCAGGAACATTTTGGCCTGGCTCTTCTGCTCTTTCAGCAGAGTCTAAACGTTCCTGCTCTACTCACTCTGCTGCTGCTCAGAGAGCGGGCCCTGGAAAGGTTGCATTCAAATGGACTTTTAGGAGATAAAGTGACCAGTGACAGTAATGTGTGTGTCACAGTTGCAAAGCTCACTGTGTGCTGAAGATGATCAGCAGGAACTTTGTGCATGTCTCTTCTGCTGTTTCAGCAGAGACCAAACGTAACTGCTATATTCTGCTGTTGCTGACAAAGAGCAAGCACAGGAGTTGTAGGATTCAATTGGACTTTCAGGTAGGAAAGAGAGGGGTGACAGCAATGTGTGTGACACAGTTTCAAAGCTCACTGTGCGCTGAAGATGCCCAGCCGGAGTTTCCCTGCTGGCCCATCGGCTGTGGGATTAGAGGTCAAGCGCTTCGTGCCCCCCTGTCACAACTGCTCTTGAAAGGAGAGAGGGCACCAGAAACGTTGGATTCAAATGCACTTTTAGGAGATAAAGTGACCAGAGACAGCAATGTTTGTGTCACAGTTGCAAAGCTAACTGTGTGCTAAACATGATCAGCAGGAGCTTTTTCGCAAGGCTCTTCTGCTGTTTTAGAACAGTCTAAACATTGCTGCTCTACTCTCTCTGTTCCTGCTCAGCAGAGAGAGAGCACAGAGATGTTGGATTCAATTGGTTTTTCAGGCAGGAAAGGGAGGAGTGACAGCAATGGATGTTGCAGAGTTGCAAAGCTCGCTGTGCGCTGAAGATGATATGTAGGAACATTTTGGCCTGGCTCTTCTGCTCTTTCACCAGTGTCTAAACGTTCCTGCTCTACTTACTCTTGCTGCAGCTCACAGAGAGTGTGCACTGGAGAGGTTGTATTCAAACGGTCTTTTTGGAGAAAGAGTGAAGAGTGACAGTAATGTGTGTGTCACAGTTGCAAAGCTCACTGTGTGCTGAAGACGATCAGCAGGAACTTTGTGCATGTCTCTTCTGCTGTTTCAGCAGAGACCAAACGTAACTGCTATATTCTGCTGCTGCTGACAAAGAGCAAGCACAGGAGTTGTAGGATTCAATTGGACTTTCAGGTAGGAAAGTGAGGGGTGACAGCAATGTGTGTGACACAGTTTCAAAGCTCACTGTGCGCTGAAGATGCCCAGCCGGAGTTTCCCTGCTGGCCCAGCGGCTGTGGGATTAGAGGTCAAGCGCTCCATGCTCCCTTGTCACAACTGCTCTTGAAAGGAGAGAGGGCACCAGAAACGTTGGATTCAAATGCACTTATAGGAGATTAAGTGACCAGTGACAGCAATGTTTGTGTCACAGTTGCAAAGCTAACTGTGTGCTAAACATGATCAGCAGGAGCTTTTTCGCAAGGCTCTTCTGCTGTTTTAGAACAGTCTAAACATTGCTGCTCTACTCTCTCTGTTCCTGCTCAGCAGAGAGAGAGCACAGAGATGTTGGATTCAATTGGTTTTTCAGGCAGGAAAGGGAGGAGAGACAGCAATGGATGTTGCAGAGTTGCAAAGCTCGCTGTGCGCTGAAGATGATCTGTAGGAACATTTTGTCCTGGCTTTTCTGCTCTTTCAGCAGTGTCTAAACGTTCCTGCTCTACTTACTCTTGCTGCAGCTCACAGAGAGCGTGCACTGGAGAGGTTGTATTCAAACGGTCTTTTTGGAGAAAGAGTGAAGAGTGACAGCAATGTTTGTGTCACAGTTGCAAAGCTCACTGTGTGCTATAGATGACCAGCAGGAGGTTTTTCGCAAGGCTCTTCTGCTGTTTTAGCACAGTCTAAACATTGCTGCTCTACTCTCTCTGTTGCTGCTCAGCAGAGAGCTGGCACAGAGATGTTGGATTCAATTGGTCTTTCAGGCAGGAAAGGGAGGAGTGACAGCAATGTGTGCTGCAGAGTTGCAAAGCTCGCTGTGCGCTGAAGATGATCTGCAGGAACATTTTGTCCTGACTCTTCTATTCTTTGAGTACGGTCTAAACGTTCCTGCTCTACCCTCTCTGCTGCTGCACAGCAGAGAAAGGGCACAGAGATTTTGGATTCAATTGGACTTTGAGGTAGGAACGTGAGGAGCGACAGCAATATATGTGTCACAGTTGCAAAGCTGACTGCGTGCTGAAGATGCATAGCCGGAGCTTTCACTCCTGGCTCTTCGGCTGTGGGAGCAGAGGCCAAGAGCTCGTGTTCACGTGTCACTGCTGCTGTTCAAACGAGAGAGGGCGCGAGAGACTATGGATTCAAACGGACTATTAGGAGATGAAGGGAGGAGTGACAGCAATGTGTGTTGCAGAGTTGCAAAGCTCGCTGTGCGATGACGATGATGAGCAGGAACATTTTGGCCTGGCTCTTCTGCTCTTTCAGCAGAGTCTAAACGTTCCTGCTCTACTCACTCTGCTGCTGCTCAGAGAGAGCGGGCACTGGAAAGGTTGCATTCAAATGGACTTTCAGGAGATAAAGTGACCTGTGACAGTAATGTGTGTGTCACAGTTGCAAAGCTCACTGTGTGCTGAAGATGATCAGCAGGAACTTTGTGCATGTCTCTTCTGCTGTTTCAGCGGAGACCAAACGTAACTGCTATATTCTGCTGCTGCTGACAAAGAGCAAGCACAGGAGTTGCAGGATTCAATTGGACTTTCAGGTAGGAAAGTGAGGGGTGACAGCAATGTGTGTGACACAGTTTCAAAGCTCACTGTGCGCTGAAGATGCCCAGCCGGAGTTTCCCTGCTGGCCCATCGGCTGTGGGATTAGAGGTCAAGCGCTTCGTGCTCCCCTGTCACAACTGCTCTTGAAAGGAGAGAGGGCACCAGAAACGTTGGATTCAAATGCACTTTTAGGAGATAAAGTGACCAGTGACAGCAATGTTTGTGTCACAGTTGCAAAGCTAACTGTGTGCTAAACATGATCAGCAGGAGCTTTTTCGCAAGGCTCTTCTGCTGTTTTAGCACAGTCTAAACATTGCTGCTGTACTCTCTCTGTTGCTGCTCAGCAGAGAGAGAGCACAGAGATGTTGGATTCAATTGGTCTTTCAGGCAGGAAAGGGAGGAGAGACAGCAATGGATGTTGCAGAGTTGCAAAGCTCGCTGTGCGCTGAAGATGATCTGTAGGAACATTTTGTCCTGGCTTTTCTGCTCTTTCAGCAGTGTCTAAACGTTCCTGCTCTACCCTCTCTGCTGCTGCACAGCAGAGAAAGGGCACAGAGATTTTGGATTCAATTGGACTTTGAGGTAGGAACGTGAGGAGCGACAGCAATATATGTGTCACAGTTGCAAAGCTGACTGCGTGCTGAAGATGCATAGCCGGAGCTTTCACTCCTGGCTCTTCGGCTGTGGGAGCAGAGGCCAAGAGCTCGTGTTCACGTGTCACTGCTGCTGTTCAAACGAGAGAGGGCGCGAGAGACTATGGATTCAAACGGACTATTAGGAGATGAAGGGAGGAGTGACAGCAATGTGTGTTGCAGAGTTGCAAAGCTCGCTGTGCGCTGACGATGATCAGCAGGAACATTTTGGCCTGGCTCTTCTGCTCTTTCAGCAGAGTCTAAACGTTCCTGCTCTACTCACTCTGCTGCTGCTCAGAGAGCGGGCCCTGGAAAGGTTGCATTCAAATGGACTTTTAGGAGATAAAGTGACCAGTGACAGTAATGTGTGTGTCACAGTTGCAAAGCTCACTGTGTGCTGAAGATGATCAGCAGGAACTTTGTGCATGTCTCTTCTGCTGTTTCAGCAGAGACCAAACGTAACTGCTATATTCTGCTGTTGCTGACAAAGAGCAAGCACAGGAGTTGTAGGATTCAATTGGACTTTCAGGTAGGAAAGAGAGGGGTGACAGCAATGTGTGTGACACAGTTTCAAAGCTCACTGTGCGCTGAAGATGCCCAGCCGGAGTTTCCCTGCTGGCCCATCGGCTGTGGGATTAGAGGTCAAGCGCTTCGTGCCCCCCTGTCACAACTGCTCTTGAAAGGAGAGAGGGCACCAGAAACGTTGGATTCAAATGCACTTTTAGGAGATAAAGTGACCAGAGACAGCAATGTTTGTGTCACAGTTGCAAAGCTAACTGTGTGCTAAACATGATCAGCAGGAGCTTTTTCGCAAGGCTCTTCTGCTGTTTTAGAACAGTCTAAACATTGCTGCTCTACTCTCTCTGTTGCTGCTCAGCAGAGAGCTGGCACAGAGATGTTGGATTCAATTGGTCTTTCAGGCAGGAAAGGGAGGAGTGACAGCAATGTGTGCTGCAGAGTTGCAAAGCTCGCTGTGCGCTGAAGATGATCTGCAGGAACATTTTGTCCTGGCTCTTCTATTCTTTGAGTACGGTCTAAACGTTCCTGCTCTACCCTCTCTGCTGCTGCACAGCAGAGAAAGGGCACAGAGATTTTGGATTCAATTGGACTTTGAGGTAGGAACGTGAGGAGCGACAGCAATACAGCAGCAGAGTGAGTTGAGCAGGAACGCTTAGACTCTGCTGAAAGAGCAGAAGAGCCAGGCCAAAATGTTCCTGCTGATCATCGTCAGCGCACAGCGAGCTTTGCAACTCTGCAACACACATTGCTGTCACTCCTCCCTTCATCTCCTAATAGTCCGTTTGAATCCATAGTCTCTCGCGCTCTCTCTCGTTTGAACCGCAGCAGTGACACGTGAACACGAGCTCTTGGCCTCTGCTCCCACAGCCGAAGAGCCAGGAGTGAAAGCTCCGGCTATGCATCTTCAGCACGCAGTCAGCTTTGCAACTGTGACACATATATTGCTGTCGCTCCTCACGTTCCTACCTCAAAGTCCAATTGAATCCAAAATCTCTGTGCGCTTTCTCTGCTGTGCAGCAGCAGAGAGGGTAGAGCAGGAACGTTTAGACCCTACTCAAAGAATAGAAGAGCCAGGACAAAATGTTCCTGCAGATCATCTTCAGCGCACAGCGAGCTTTGCAACTCTGCAGCACACATTGCTGTCACTCCTCCCTTTCCTGCCTGAAAGACCAGTTGAATCCAACATCTCTGTGCCAGCTCTCTGCTGAGCAGCAACAGAGAGAGTAGAGCAGCAATGTTTAGACTGTGCTAAAACAGCAGAAGAGCCTTGCGAAAAACCTCCTGCTGGTCATCTATAGCACACAGTGAGCTTTGCAACTGTGACACAAACATTGCTGTCACTCTTCACTCTTTCTCCAAAAAGACCGTTTGAATACAACCTCTCCAGTGCACGCTCTCTGTGAGCTGCAGCAAGAGTAAGTAGAGCAGGAACGTTTAGACACTGCTGAAAGAGCAGAAAAGCCAGGACAAAATGTTCCTACAGATCATCTTCAGCGCACAGCGAGCTTTGCAACTCTGCAACATCCATTGCTGTCTCTCCTCCCTTTCCTGCCTGAAAGACCAATTGAATCCAACATCTCTGTGCTCTCTCTCTGCTGAGCAGCAACAGAGAGAGTAGAGCAGCAATGTTTAGACTGTGCTAAAACAGCAGAAGAGCCTTGCGAAAAAGCTCCTGCTGATCATGTTTAGCACACAGTTAGCTTTGCAACTGTGACACAAACATTGCTGTCACTGGTCACTTTATCTCCTAAAAGTGCATTTGAATCCAACGTTTCTGGTGCCCTCTCTCCTTTCAAGAGCAGTTGTGACAGGGGAGCACGAAGCGCTTGACCTCTAATCCCACAGCCGATGGGCCAGCAGGGAAACTCCGGCTGGGTATCTTCAGCGCACAGTGAGCTTTGAAACTGTGTCACACACATTGCTGTCACCCCTCACTTTCCTACCTGAAAGTCCAATTGAATCCTACAACTCCTGTGCTTGCTCTTTGTCAGCAGCAGCAGAATATAGCAGTTACGTTTGGTCTCTGCTGAAACAGCAGAAGACACATGCACAAAGTTCCTGCTGATCATCTTCAGCACACAGTGAGCTTTGCAACTGTGACACACACATTACTGTCACTGGTCACTTTATCTCCTAAAAGTCCATTTGAATGCAACCTTTCCAGTGCCCGCTCTCTCTGAGCAGCAGCAGAGTGAGTAGAGCAGGAACGTTTAGACTCTGCTGAAAGAGCAGAAGAGCCAGGCCAAAATGTTCCTGCTCATCATCGTCATCGCACAGTGAGCTTTGCAACTCTGCAACACACATTGCTGTCACTCCTCCCTTCATCTCCTAATAGTCCGTTTGAATCCATAGTCTCTCGCGCCCTCTCTCGTTTGAACAGCAGCAGTGACACGTGAACACGAGCTCTTGGCCTCTGCTCCCACAGCCGAAGAGCCAGGAGTGAAAGCTCCGGCTATGCATCTTCAGCACGCAGTCAGCTTTGCAACTGTGACACATATATTGCTGTCGCTCCTCACGTTCCTACCTCAAAGTCCAATTGAATCCAAAATCTCTGTGCCCTTTCTCTGCTGTGCAGCAGCAGAGAGGGTAGAGCAGGAACGTTTAGACCCTACTCAAAGAATAGAAGAGCCAGGACAAAATGTTCCAGCAGATCATCTTCAGCGCACAGCGAGCTTTGCAACTCTGCAGCACACATTGCTGTCACTCCTCCCTTTCCTGCCTGAAAGACCAATTGAATCCAACATCTCTGTGCCAGCTCTCTGCTGAGCAGCAACAGAGAGAGTAGAGCAGCAATGTTTAGACTGTGCTAAAACAGCAGAAGAGCCTTGCGAAAAACCTCCTGCTGGTCATCTATAGCACACAGTGAGCTTTGCAACTGTGACACAAACATTGCTGTCACTCTTCACTCTTTCTCCAAAAAGACCGTTTGAATACAACCTCTCCAGTGCACGCTCTCTGTGAGCTGCAGCAAGAGTAAGTAGAGCAGGAACGTTTAGACACTGCTGAAAGAGCAGAAAAGCCAGGACAAACTGTTCCTACAGATCATCTTCAGCGCACAGCGAGCTTTGCAACTCTGCAACATCCATTGCTGTCTCTCCTCCCTTTCCTTCCTGAAAGACCAATTGAATCCAACATCTCTGTGCTCTCTCTCTGCTGAGCAGCAACAGAGAGAGTAGAGCAGCAATGTTTAGACTGTGCTAAAACAGCAGAAGAGCCTTGCGAAACAGCTCCTGCTGATCATGTTTAGCACACAGTTAGCTTTGCAACTGTGACACAAACATTGCTGTCACTGGTCACTTTATCTCCTAAAAGTGCATTTGAATCCAACGTTTCTGGTGCCCTCTCTCCTTTCAAGAGCAGTTGTGACAGGGGAGCACGAAGCGCTTGACCTCTAATCCCACAGCCGATGGGCCAGCAGGGAAACTCCGGCTGGGTATCTTCAGCGCACAGTGAGCTTTGAAACTGTGTCACACACATTGCTGTCACCCCTCACTTTCCTACCTGAAAGTCCAATTGAATCCTACAACTCCTGTGCTTGCTCTTTGTCAGCAGCAGCAGAATATAGCAGTTACGTTTGGTCTCTGCTGAAACAGCAGAAGAGACATGCACAAAGTTCCTGCTGATCATCTTCAGCACACAGTGAGCTTTGCAACTGTGACACACACATTACTGTCACTGGTCACTTTATCTCCTAAAAGTCCATTTGAATGCAACCTTTCCAGTGCCCGCTCTCTCTGAGCAGCAGCAGAGTGAGTAGAGCAGGAACGTTTAGACTCTGCTGAAAGAGCAGAAGAGCCAGGCCAAAATGTTCCTGCTCATCATCGTCATCGCACAGCGAGCTTTGCAACTCTGCAACACACATTGCTGTCACTCCTCCCTTCATCTCCTAATAGTCCGTTTGAATCCATAGTCTCTCGCGCCCTCTCTCGTTTGAACAGCAGCAGTGACACGTGAACACGAGCTCTTGGCCTCTGCTCCCACAGCCGAAGAGCCAGGAGTGAAAGCTCCGGCTATGCATCTTCAGCACGCAGTCAGCTTTGCAACTGTGACACATATATTGCTGTCGCTCCTCACGTTCCTACCTCAAAGTCCAATTGAATCCATAATCTCAGTGCCCTTTCTCTGCTGTGCAGCAGCAGAGAGGGTAGAGCAGGAACGTTTAGACCCTACTCAAAGAATAGAAGAGCCAGGACAAAACGTTCCTGCAGATCATCTTCAGCGCACAGCGAGCTTTGCAACTCTGCAGCACACACTGCTGTCACTCCTCCCTTTCCTGCCTGAAAGACCAATTGAATCCAACATCTCTGTGCCAGCTCTCTGCTGAGCAGCAACAGAGAGAGTAGAGCAGCAATGTTTAGACTGTGCTAAAACAGCAGAAGAGCCTTGCGAAAAAGCTCCTGCTGGTCATCTATAGCACACAGTGAGCTTTGCAACTGTAACACAAACATTGCTGTCACTCTTCACTCTTTCTCCAAAAAGACCGTTTGAATACAACCTCTCCAGTGCACGCTCTCTGTGAGCTGCAGCAAGAGTAAGTAGAGCAGGAACGTTTAGACACTGCTGAAAGAGCAGAAAAGCCAGGACAAAATGTTCCTACAGATCATCTTCAGCGCACAGTGAGCTTTGCAACTCTGCAACATCCATTGCTGTCTCTCCTCCCTTTCCTGCCTGAAAGACCAATTGAATCCAACATCTCTGTGCTCTCTCTCTGCTGAGCAGCAACAGAGAGAGTAGAGCAGCAATGTTTAGACTGTGCTAAAACAGCAGAAGAGCCTTGCGAAAAAGCTCCTGCTGATCATGTTTAGCACACAGTTAGCTTTGCAACTGTGACACAAACATTGCTGTCACTGGTCACTTTATCTCCTAAAAGTGCATTTGAATCCAACGTTTCTGGTGCCCTCTCTCCTTTCAAGAGCAGTTGTGACAGGGGAGCACGAAGCGCTTGACCTCTAATCCCACAGCCGATGGGCCAGCAGGGAAACTCCGGCTGGGTATCTTCAGCGCACAGTGAGCTTTGAAACTGTGTCACACACATTGCTGTCACCCCTCACTTTCCTACCTGAAAGTCCAATTGAATCCTACAACTCCTGTGCTTGCTCTTTGTCAGCAGCAGCAGAATATAGCAGTTACGTTTGGTCTCTGCTGAAACAGCAGAAGAGACATGCACAAAGTTCCTGCTGATCATCTTCAGCACACAGTGAGCTTTGCAACTGTGACACACACATTACTGTCACTGGTCACTTTATCTCCTAAAAGTCCATTTGAATGCAACCTTTCCAGTGCCCGCTCTCTCTGAGCAGCAGCAGAGTGAGTAGAGCAGGAACGTTTAGACTCTGCTGAAAGAGCAGAAGAGCCAGGCCAAAATGTTCCTGCTCATCATCGTCATCGCACAGCGAGCTTTGCAACTCTGCAACACACATTGCTGTCACTCCTCCCTTCATCTCCTAATAGTCCGTTTGAATCTATAGTCTCTCGCGCCCTCTCTCGTTTGAACAGCAGCAGTGACAAGTGAACACGAGCTCTTGGCCTCTGCTCCCACAGCCGAAGAGCCAGGAGTGAAAGCTCTGGCAATGCATCTTCAGCACGCAGTCAGCTTTGCAACTGTGACACATATATTGCTGTCGCTCCTCACGTTCCTACCTCAAAGTCCAATTGAATCCAAAATCTCTGTGCCCTTTCTCTGCTGTGCAGCAGCAGAGAGGGTAGAGCAGGAACGTTTAGACCCTACTCAAAGAATAGAAGAGCCAGGACAAAATGTTCCTGCAGATCATCTTCAGCGCACAGCGAGCTTTGCAACTCTGCAGCACACATTGCTGTCACTCCTCCCTTTCCTGCCTGAAAGACCAATTGAATCCAACATCTCTGTGCCAGCTCTCTGCTGAGCAGCAACAGAGAGAGTAGAGCAGCAATGTTTAGACTGTGCTAAAACAGCAGAAGAGCCTTGCGAAAAACCTCCTGCTGGTCATCTATAGCACACAGTGAGCTTTGCAACTGTGACACAAACATTGCTGTCACTCTTCACTCTTTCTCCAAAAAGATCGTTTGAATACAACCTCTCCAGTGCACGCTCTCTGTGAGCTGCAGCAAGAGTAAGTAGAGCAGGAACGTTTAGACACTGCTGAAAGAGCAGAAAAGCCACGCCAAAATGTTCCTACAGATCATCTTCAGCGCACAGCGAGCTTTGCAACTCTGCAACATCCATTGCTGTCTCTCCTCCCTTTCCTGCCTGAAAGACCAATTGAATCCAACATCTCTGTGCTCTCTCTCTGCTGAGCAGCAACAGAGAGAGTAGAGCAGCAATGTTTAGACTGTGCTAAAACAGCAGAAGAGCCTTGCGAAACAGCTCCTGCTGATCATGTTTAGCACACAGTTAGCTTTGCAACTGTGACACAAACATTGCTGTCACTGGTCACTTTATCTCCTAAAAGTGCATTTGAATCCAACGTTTCTGGTGCCCTCTCTCCTTTCAAGAGCAGTTGTGACAGGGGAGCACGAAGCGCTTGACCTCTAATCCCACAGCCGATGGGCCAGCAGGGAAACTCCGGCTGGGTATCTTCAGCGCACAGTGAGCTTTGAAACTGTGTCACACACATTGCTGTCACCCCTCACTTTCCTACCTGAAAGTCCAATTGAATCCTACAACTCCTGTGCTTGCTCTTTGTCAGCAGCAGCAGAATATAGCAGTTACGTTTGGTCTCTGCTGAAACAGCAGAAGAGACATGCACAAAGTTCCTGCTGATCATCTTCAGCACACAGTGAGCTTTGCAACTGTGACACACACATTACTGTCACTGGTCACTTTATCTCCTAAAAGTCCATTTGAATGCAACCTTTCCAGTGCCCGCTCTCTCTGAGCAGCAGCAGAGTGAGTAGAGCAGGAACGTTTAGACTCTGCTGAAAGAGCAGAAGAGCCAGGCCAAAATGTTCCTGCTCATCATCGTCATCGCACAGCGAGCTTTGCAACTCTGCAACACACATTGCTGTCACTCCTCCCTTCATCTCCTAATAGTCCGTTTGAATCCATAGTCTCTCGCGCCCTCTCTCGTTTGAACAGCAGCAGTGACACGTGAACACGAGCTCTTGGCCTCTGCTCCCACAGCCGAAGAGCCAGGAGTGAAAGCTCCGGCTATGCATCTTCAGCACGCAGTCAGCTTTGCAACTGTGACACATATATTGCTGTCGCTCCTCACGTTCCTACCTCAAAGTCCAATAGAATCCATAATCTCTGTGCCCTTTCTCTGCTGTGCAGCAGCAGAGAGGGTAGAGCAGGAACGTTTAGACCCTAGTCAAAGAATAGAAGAGCCAGGACAAAATGTTCCAGCAGATCATCTTCAGCGCACAGCGAGCTTTGCAACTCTGCAGCACACACTGCTGTCACTCCTCCCTTTCCTGACTGAAAGACCAATTGAATCCAACATCTCTGTGCCAGCTCTCTGCTGAGCAGCAACAGAGAGAGTAGAGCAGCAATGTTTAGACTGTGCTAAAACAGCAGAAGAGCCTTGCGAAAAAGCTCCTGCTGGTCATCTATAGCACACAGTGAGCTTTGCAACTGTGACACAAACATTGCTGTCACTCTTCACTCTTTCTCCAAAAAGACCGTTTGAATACAACCTCTCCAGTGCACGCTCTCTGTGAGCTGCAGCAAGAGTATGTAGAGCAGGAACGTTTAGACACTGCTGAAATAGCAGAAAAGCCAGGACAAAATGTTCCTACAGATCATCTTCAGCGCACAGTGAGCTTTGCAACTCTGCAACATCCATTGCTGTCTCTCCTCCCTTTCCTGCCTGAAAGACCAATTGAATCCAACATCTCTGTGCTCTCTCTCTGCTGAGCAGCAACAGAGAGAGTAGAGCAGCAATGTTTAGACTGTGCTAAAACAGCAGAAGAGCCTTGCGAAAAAGCTCCTGCTGATCATGTTTAGCACATAGTTAGCTTTGCAACTGTGACACAAACATTGCTGTCACTGGTCACTTTATCTCCTAAAAGTGCATTTGAATCCAACGTTTCTGGTGCCCTCTCTCCTTTCAAGAGCAGTTGTGACAGGGGAGCACGAAGCGCTTGACCTCTAATCCCACAGCCGATGGGCCAGCAGGGAAACTCCGGCTGGGCACCTTCAGCACACAGTGAGCTTTGAAACTGTGTCACACACATTGCTGTCACCCCTCACTTTCCTACCTGAAAGTCCAATTGAATCCTACAACTCCTGTGCTTGCTCTTTGTCAGCAGCAGCAGAATATAGCAGTTACGTTTGGTCTCTGCTGAAACAGCAGAAGAGACATGCACAAAGTTCCTGCTGATCATCTTCAGCACACAGTGAGCTTTGCAACTGTGACACACACATTACTGTCACTGGTCACTTTACCTCCTAAAAGTCCATTTGAATGCAACCTTTCCAGTGCCCGCTCTCTCTGAGCAGCAGCAGAGTGAGTAGAGCAGGAACGTTTAGACTCTGCTGAAAGAGCAGAAGAGCCAGGCCAAAATGTTCCTGCTCATCATCGTCATCGCACAGCGAGCTTTGCAACTCTGCAACACACATTGCTGTCACTCCTCCCTTCATCTCCTAATAGTCCGTTTGAATCCATAGTCTCTCGCGCCCTCTCTCGCTTGAACAGCAGCAGTGACACGTGAACACGAGCTCTTGGCCTCTGCTCCCACAGCCGAAGAGCCAGGAGTGAAAGCTCCGGCTATGCATCTTCAGCACGCAGTCAGCTTTGCAACTGTGACACATATATTGCTGTCGCTCCTCACGTTCCTACCTCAAAGTCCAATTGAATCCAAAATCTCTGTGCCCTTTCTCTGCTGTGCAGCAGCAGAGAGGGTAGAGCAGGAACGTTTAGACCCTACTCAAAGAATAGAAGAGCCAGGACAAAATGTTCCTGCAGATCATCTTCAGCGCACAGCGAGCTTTGCAACTCTGCAGCACACATTGCTGTCACTCCTCCCTTTCCTGCCTGAAAGACCAATTGAATCCAACATCTCTGTGCCAGCTCTCTGCTGAGCAGCAACAGAGAGAGTAGAGCAGCAATGTTTAGACTGTGCTAAAACAGCAGAAGAGCCTTGCGAAAAACCTCCTGCTGGTCATCTATAGCACACAGTGAGCTTTGCAACTGTGACACAAACATTGCTGTCACTCTTCACTCTTTCTCCAAAAAGACCGTTTGAATACAACCTCTCCAGTGCACGCTCTCTGTGAGCTGCAGCAAGAGTAAGTAGAGCAGGAACGTTTAGACACTGCTGAAAGAGCAGAAAAGCCAGGCCAAAATGTTCCTACAGATCATCTTCAGCGCACAGCGAGCATTGCAACTCTGCAACATCCATTGCTGTCACTCCTCCCTTTCCTGCCTGAAAGACCAATTGAATCCAACATCTCTGTGCTCTCTCTCTGCTGAGCAGCAACAGAGAGAGTAGAGCAGCAATGTTTAGACTGTGCTAAAACAGCAGAAGAGCCTTGCGGAAAAGCTCCTGCTGATCATGTTTAGCACACAGTTAGCTTTGCAACTGTGACACAAACATTGCTGTCACTCCTCACTTTATCTCCTAAAAGTGCATTTGAATCCAACGTTTCTGGTGCCCTCTCTCCTTTCAAGAGCAGTTGTGACAGGGGAGCACGAAGCGCTTGACCTCTAATCCCACAGCCGATGGGCCAGCAGGGAAACTCCGGCTGGGTATCTTCAGCGCACAGTGAGCTTTGAAACTGTGTCACACACATTGCTGTCACCCCTCACTTTCCTACCTGAAAGTCCAATTGAATCCTACAACTCCTGTGCTTGCTCTTTGTCAGCAGCAGCAGAATATAGCAGTTACGTTTGGTCTCTGCTGAAACAGCAGAAGAGACATGCACAAAGTTCCTGCTGATCATCTTCAGCACACAGTGAGCTTTGCAACTGTGACACACACATTACTGTCACTGGTCACTTTATCTCCTAAAAGTCCATTTGAATGCAACCTTTCCAGTGCCCGCTCTCTCTGAGCAGCAGCAGAGTGAGTAGAGCAGGAACGTTTAGACTCTGCTGAAAGAGCAGAAGAGCCAGGCCAAAATGTTCCTGCTCATCATCGTCATCGCACAGCGAGCTTTGCAACTCTGCAACACACATTGCTGTCACTCCTCCCTTCATCTCCTAATAGTCCGTTTGAATCCATAGTCTCTCGCGCCCTCTCTCGTTTGAACAGCAGCAGTGACACGTGAACACGAGCTCTTGGCCTCTGCTCCCACAGCCGAAGAGCCAGGAGTGAAAGCTCCGGCTATGCATCTTCAGCACGCAGTCAGCTTTGCAACTGTGACACATATATTGCTGTCGCTCCTCACGTTCCTACCTCAAAGTCCAATTGAATCCAAAATCTCTGTGCCCTTTCTCTGCTGTGCAGCAGCAGAGAGGGTAGAGCAGGAACGTTTAGACCCTACTCAAAGAATAGACGAGCCAGGACAAAATGTTCCTGCAGATCATCTTCAGCGCACAGCGAGCTTTGCAACTCTGCAGCACACACTGCTGTCACTCCTCCCTTTCCTGCCTGAAAGACCAATTGAATCCAACATCTCTGTGCCAGCTCTCTGCTGAGCAGCAACAGAGAGAGTAGAGCAGCAATGTTTCGACTGTGCTAAAACAGCAGAAGAGCCTTGCGAAAAAGCTCCTGCTGATCATGTTTAGCACACAGTTAGCTTTGCAACTGTGACACAAACATTGCTGTCACTCCTCACTTTATCTCCTAAAAGTGCATTTGAATCCAACGTTTCTGGTGCCCTCTCTCCTTTCAAGAGCGGTTGTGACAGGGGAGCACGAAGCGCTTGACCTCTAATCCCACAGCCGATGGGCCAGCAGGGAAACTCCGGCTGGGCACCTTCAGCACACAGTGAGCTTTGAAACTGTGTCACACACATTGCTGTCACCCCTCACTTTCCTACCTGAAAGTCCAATTGAATCCTACAACTCCTGTGCTTGCTCTTTGTCAGCAGCAGCAGAATATAGCAGTTACGTTTGGTCTCTGCTGAAACAGCAGAAGAGACATGCACAAAGTTCCTGCTGATCATCTTCAGCACACAGTGAGCTTTGCAACTGTGACACACACATTACTGTCACTGGTCACTTTATCTCCTAAAAGTCCATTTGAATGCAACCTTTCCAGTGCCCGCTCTCTCTGAGCAGCAGCAGAGTGAGTAGAGCAGGAACGTTTAGACTCTGCTGAAAGAGCAGAAGAGCCAGGCCAAAATGTTCCTGCTCATCATCGTCATCGCACAGCGAGCTTTGCAACTCTGCAACACACATTGCTGTCACTCCTCCCTTCATCTCCTAATAGTCCGTTTGAATCCATAGTCTCTCGCGCCCTCTCTCGCTTGAACAGCAGCAGTGACACGTGAACACGAGCTCTTGGCCTCTGCTCCCACAGCCGAAGAGCCAGGAGTGAAAGCTCCGGCTATGCATCTTCAGCACGCAGTCAGCTTTGCAACTGTGACACATATATTGCTGTCGCTCCTCACGTTCCTACCTCAAAGTCCAATTGAATCCAAAATCTCTGTGCCCTTTCTCTGCTGTGCAGCAGCAGAGAGGGTAGAGCAGGAACGTTTAGACCCTACTCAAAGAATAGAAGAGCCAGGACAAAATGTTCCTGCAGATCATCTTCAGCGCACAGCGAGCTTTGCAACTCTGCAGCACACATTGCTGTCACTCCTCCCTTTCCTGCCTGAAAGACCAATTGAATCCAACATCTCTGTGCCAGCTCTCTGCTGAGCAGCAACAGAGAGAGTAGAGCAGCAATGTTTAGACTGTGCTAAAACAGCAGAAGAGCCTTGCGAAAAACCTCCTGCTGGTCATCTATAGCACACAGTGAGCTTTGCAACTGTGACACAAACATTGCTGTCACTCTTCACTCTTTCTCCAAAAAGACCGTTTGAATACAACCTCTCCAGTGCACGCTCTCTGTGAGCTGCAGCAAGAGTAAGTAGAGCAGGAACGTTTAGACACTGCTGAAAGAGCAGAAAAGCCAGGCCAAAATGTTCCTACAGATCATCTTCAGCGCACAGCGAGCATTGCAACTCTGCAACATCCATTGCTGTCACTCCTCCCTTTCCTGCCTGAAAGACCAATTGAATCCAACATCTCTGTGCTCTCTCTCTGCTGAGCAGCAACAGAGAGAGTAGAGCAGCAATGTTTAGACTGTGCTAAAACAGCAGAAGAGCCTTGCGGAAAAGCTCCTGCTGATCATGTTTAGCACACAGTTAGCTTTGCAACTGTGACACAAACATTGCTGTCACTCCTCACTTTATCTCCTAAAAGTGCATTTGAATCCAACGTTTCTGGTGCCCTCTCTCCTTTCAAGAGCAGTTGTGACAGGGGAGCACGAAGCGCTTGACCTCTAATCCCACAGCCGATGGGCCAGCAGGGAAACTCCGGCTGGGTATCTTCAGCGCACAGTGAGCTTTGAAACTGTGTCACACACATTGCTGTCACCCCTCACTTTCCTACCTGAAAGTCCAATTGAATCCTACAACTCCTGTGCTTGCTCTTTGTCAGCAGCAGCAGAATATAGCAGTTACGTTTGGTCTCTGCTGAAACAGCAGAAGAGACATGCACAAAGTTCCTGCTGATCATCTTCAGCACACAGTGAGCTTTGCAACTGTGACACACACATTACTGTCACTGGTCACTTTATCTCCTAAAAGTCCATTTGAATGCAACCTTTCCAGTGCCCGCTCTCTCTGAGCAGCAGCAGAGTGAGTAGAGCAGGAACGTTTAGACTCTGCTGAAAGAGCAGAAGAGCCAGGCCAAAATGTTCCTGCTCATCATCGTCAGCGCACAGCGAGCTTTGCAACTCTGCAACACACATTGCTGTCACTCCTCCCTTCATCTCCTAATAGTCCGTTTGAATCCATAGTCTCTCGCGCCCTCTCTCGTTTGAACAGCAGCAGTGACACGTGAACACGAGCTCTTGGCCTCTGCTCCCACAGCCGAAGAGCCAGGAGTGAAAGCTCCGGCTATGCATCTTCAGCACGCAGTCAGCTTTGCAACTGTGACACATATATTGCTGTCGCTCCTCACGTTCCTACCTCAAAGTCCAATTGAATCCATAATCTCTGTGCCCTTTCTCTGCTGTGCAGCAGCAGAGAGGGTAGAGCAGGAACGTTTAGACCCTACTCAAAGAATAGAAGAGCCAGGACAAAATGTTCCTGCAGATCATCTTCAGCGCACAGCGAGCTTTGCAACTCTGCAGCACACACTGCTGTCACTCCTCCCTTTCCTGCCTGAAAGACCAATTGAATCCAACATCTCTGTGCCAGCTCTCTGCTGAGCAGCAACAGAGAGAGTAGAGCAGCAATGTTTAGACTGTGCTAAAACAGCAGAAGAGCCTTGCGAAACAGCTCCTGCTGATCATGTTTAGCACACAGTTAGCTTTGCAACTGTGACACAAACATTGCTGTCACTGGTCACTCTATCTCCTAAAAGTGCATTTGAATCCAACGTTTCTGGTGCCCTCTCTCCTTTCAAGAGCAGTTGTGACAGGGGAGCACGAAGCGCTTGACCTCTAATCCCACAGCGGATGGGCCAGCAGGGAAACTCCGGCTGGGTATCTTCAGCGCACAGTGAGCTTTGAAACTGTGTCACACACATTGCTGTCACCCCTCACTTTCCTACCTGAAAGTCCAATTGAATCCTACAACTCCTGTGCTTGCTCTTTGTCAGCAGCAGCAGAATATAGCAGTTACGTTTGGTCTCTGCTGAAACAGCAGAAGAGACATGCACAAAGTTCCTGCTGATCATCTTCAGCACACAGTGAGCTTTGCAACTGTGACACACACATTACTGTCACTGGTCACTTTATCTCCTAAAAGTCCATTTGAATGCAACCTTTCCAGTGCCCGCTCTCTCTGAGCAGCAGCAGAGTGAGTTGAGCAGGAACGTTTAGACTCTGCTGAAAGAGCAGAAGAGCCAGGCCAAAATGTTCCTGCTCATCATCGTCATCGCACAGCGAGCTTTGCAACTCTGCAACACACATTGCTGTCACTCCTCCCTTCATCTCCTAATAGTCCGTTTGAATCCATAGTCTCTCGCGCCCTCTCTCGTTTGAACAGCAGCAGTGACACGTGAACACGAGCTCTTGGCCTCTGCTCCCACAGCCGAAGAGCCAGGAGTGAAAGCTCCGGCTATGCATCTTCAGCACGCAGTCAGCTTTGCAACTGTGACACATATATTGCTGTCGCTCCTCACGTTCCTACCTCAAAGTCCAATTGAATCCAAAATCTCTGTGCCCTTTCTCTGCTGTGCAGCAGCAGAGAGGGTAGAGCAGGAACGTTTAGACCCTACTCAAAGAATAGAAGAGCCAGGACAAAATGTTCCAGCAGATCATCTTCAGCGCACAGCGAGCTTTGCAACTCTGCAGCACACATTGCTGTCACTCCTCCCTTTCCTGCCTGAAAGACCAATTGAATCCAACATCTCTGTGCCAGCTCTCTGCTGAGCAGCAACAGAGAGAGTAGAGCAGCAATGTTTAGACTGTGCTAAAACAGCAGAAGAGCCTTGCGAAAAACCTCCTGCTGGTCATCTATAGCACACAGTGAGCTTTGCAACTGTGACACAAACATTGCTGTCACTCTTCACTCTTTCTCCAAAAAGACCGTTTGAATACAACCTCTCCAGTGCACGCTCTCTGTGAGCTGCAGCAAGAGTAAGTAGAGCAGGAACGTTTAGACACTGCTGAAAGAGCAGAAAAGCCAGGACAAAATGTTCCTACAGATCATCTTCAGCGCACAGCGAGCTTTGCAACTCTGCAACATCCATTGCTGTCTCTCCTCCCTTTCCTGCCTGAAAGACCAATTGAATCCAACATCTCTGTGCTCTCTCTCTGCTGAGCAGCAACAGAGAGAGTAGAGCAGCAATGTTTAGACTGTGCTAAAACAGCAGAAGAGCCTTGCGAAACAGCTCCTGCTGATCATGTTTAGCACACAGTTAGCTTTGCAACTGTGACACAAACATTGCTGTCACTCCTCACTTTATCTCCTAAAAGTGCATTTGAATCCAACGTTTCTGGTGCCCTCTCTCCTTTCAAGAGCAGTTGTGACAGGGGAGCACGAAGCGCTTGACCTCTAATCCCACAGCCGATGGGCCAGCAGGGAAACTCCGGCTGGGTATCTTCAGCGCACAGTGAGCTTTGAAACTGTGTCACACACATTGCTGTCACCCCTCACTTTCCTACCTGAAAGTCCAATTGAATCCTACAACTCCTGTGCTTGCTCTTTGTCAGCAGCAGCAGAATATAGCAGTTACGTTTGGTCTCTGCTGAAACAGCAGAAGAGACATGCACAAAGTTCCTGCTGATCATCTTCAGCACACAGTGAGCTTTGCAACTGTGACACACACATTACTGTCACTGGTCACTTTATCTCCTAAAAGTCCATTTGAATGCAACCTTTCCAGTGCCCGCTCTCTCTGAGCAGCAGCAGAGTGAGTAGAGCAGGAACGTTTAGACTCTGCTGAAAGAGCAGAAGAGCCAGGCCAAAATGTTCCTGCTCATCATCGTCATCGCACAGCGAGCTTTGCAACTCTGCAACACACATTGCTGTCACTCCTCCCTTCATCTCCTAATAGTCCGTTTGAATCCATAGTCTCTCGCGCCCTCTCTCGTTTGAACAGCAGCAGTGACACGTGAACACGAGCTCTTGGCCTCTGCTCCCACAGCCGAAGAGCCAGGAGTGAAAGCTCCGGCTATGCATCTTCAGCACGCAGTCAGCTTTGCAACTGTGACACATATATTGCTGTCGCTCCTCACGTTCCTACCTCAAAGTCCAATTGAATCCAAAATCTCTGTGCCCTTTCTCTGCTGTGCAGCAGCAGAGAGGGTAGAGCAGGAACGTTTAGACCCTACTCAAAGAATAGAAGAGCCAGGACAAAATGTTCCAGCAGATCATCTTCAGCGCACAGCGAGCTTTGCAACTCTGCAGCACACATTGCTGTCACTCCTCCCTTTCCTGCCTGAAAGACCAATTGAATCCAACATCTCTGTGCCAGCTCTCTGCTGAGCAGCAACAGAGAGAGTAGAGCAGCAATGTTTAGACTGTGCTAAAACAGCAGAAGAGCCTTGCGAAAAACCTCCTGCTGGTCATCTATAGCACACAGTGAGCTTTGCAACTGTGACACAAACATTGCTGTCACTCTTCACTCTTTCTCCAAAAAGACCGTTTGAATACAACCTCTCCAGTGCACGCTCTCTGTGAGCTGCAGCAAGAGTAAGTAGAGCAGGAACGTTTAGACACTGCTGAAAGAGCAGAAAAGCCAGGACAAAATGTTCCTACAGATCATCTTCAGCGCACAGCGAGCTTTGCAACTCTGCAACATCCATTGCTGTCTCTCCTCCCTTTCCTGCCTGAAAGACCAATTGAATCCAACATCTCTGTGCTCTCTCTCTGCTGAGCAGCAACAGAGAGAGTAGAGCAGCAATGTTTAGACTGTGCTAAAACAGCAGAAGAGCCTTGCGAAACAGCTCCTGCTGATCATGTTTAGCACACAGTTAGCTTTGCAACTGTGACACAAACATTGCTGTCACTGGTCACTTTATCTCCTAAAAGTGCATTTGAATCCAACGTTTCTGGTGCCCTCTCTCCTTTCAAGAGCAGTTGTGACAGGGGAGCACGAAGCGCTTGACCTCTAATCCCACAGCCGATGGGCCAGCAGGGAAACTCCGGCTGGGTATCTTCAGCGCACAGTGAGCTTTGAAACTGTGTCACACACATTGCTGTCACCCCTCACTTTCCTACCTGAAAGTCCAATTGAATCCTACAACTCCTGTGCTTGCTCTTTGTCAGCAGCAGCAGAATATAGCAGTTACGTTTGGTCTCTGCTGAAACAGCAGAAGAGACATGCACAAAGTTCCTGCTGATCATCTTCAGCACACAGTGAGCTTTGCAACTGTGACACACACATTACTGTCACTGGTCACTTTATCTCCTAAAAGTCCATTTGAATGCAACCTTTCCAGTGCCCGCTCTCTCTGAGCAGCAGCAGAGTGAGTAGAGCAGGAACGTTTAGACTCTGCTGAAAGAGCAGAAGAGCCAGGCCAAAATGTTCCTGCTCATCATCGTCATCGCACAGCGAGCTTTGCAACTCTGCAACACACATTGCTGTCACTCCTCCCTTCATCTCCTAATAGTCCGTTTGAATCCATAGTCTCTCGCGCCCTCTCTCGTTTGAACAGCAGCAGTGACACGTGAACACGAGCTCTTGGCCTCTGCTCCCACAGCCGAAGAGCCAGGAGTGAAAGCTCCGGCTATGCATCTTCAGCACGCAGTCAGCTTTGCAACTGTGACACATATATTGCTGTCGCTCCTCACGTTCCTACCTCAAAGTCCAATAGAATCCATAATCTCTGTGCCCTTTCTCTGCTGTGCAGCAGCAGAGAGGGTAGAGAAGGAACGTTTAGACCCTACTCAAAGAATAGAAGAGCCAGGACAAAATGTTCCTGCAGATCATCTTCAGCGCACAGCGAGCTTTGCAACTCTGCAGCACACACTGCTGTCACTCCTCCCTTTCCTGCCTGAAAGACCAATTGAATCCAACATCTCTGTGCCAGCTCTCTGCTGAGCAGCAACAGAGAGAGTAGAGCAGCAATGTTTAGACTGTGCTAAAACAGCAGAAGAGCCTTGCGAAAAAGCTCCTGCTGGTCATCTATAGCACACAGTGAGCTTTGCAACTGTGACACAAACATTGCTGTCACTCTTCACTCTTTCTCCAAAAAGACCGTTTGAATACAACCTCTCCAGTGCACGCTCTCTGTGAGCTGCAGCAAGAGTAAGTAGAGCAGGAACGTTTAGACACTGCTGAAAGAGCAGAAAAGCCAGGACAAAATGTTCCTACAGATCATCTTCAGCTCACAGCGAGCTTTGCAACTCTGCAGCATCCATTGCTGTCTCTCCTCCCTTTCCTGCCTGAAAGACCAATTGAATCCAACATCTCTGTGCTCTCTCTCTGCTGAGCAGCAACAGAGAGAGTAGAGCAGCAATGTTTAGACTGTGCTAAAACAGCAGAAGAGCCTTGCGAAACAGCTCCTGCTGATCATGTTTAGCACACAGTTAGCTTTGCAACTGTGACACAAACATTGCTGTCACTGGTCACTTTATCTCCTAAAAGTGCATTTGAATCCAACGTTTCTGGTGCCCTCTCTCCTTTCAAGAGCAGTTGTGACAGGGGAGCACGAAGCGCTTGACCTCTAATCCCACAGCCGATGGGCCAGCAGGGAAACTCCGGCTGGGTATCTTCAGCGCACAGTGAGCTTTGAAACTGTGTCACACACATTGCTGTCACCCCTCACTTTCCTACCTGAAAGTCCAATTGAATCCTACAACTCCTGTGCTTGCTCTTTGTCAGCAGCAGCAGAATATAGCAGTTACGTTTGGTCTCTGCTGAAACAGCAGAAGAGACATGCACAAAGTTCCTGCTGATCATCTTCAGCACACAGTGAGCTTTGCAACTGTGACACACACATTACTGTCACTGGTCACTTTATCTCCTAAAAGTCCATTTGAATGCAACCTTTCCAGTGCCCGCTCTCTCTGAGCAGCAGCAGAGTGAGTAGAGCAGGAACGTTTAGACTCTGCTGAAAGAGCAGAAGAGCCAGGCCAAAATGTTCCTGCTCATCATCGTCATCGCACAGCGAGCTTTGCAACTCTGCAACACACATTGCTGTCACTCCTCCCTTCATCTCCTAATAGTCCGTTTGAATCCATAGTCTCTCGCGCCCTCTCTCGTTTGAACAGCAGCAGTGACACGTGAACACGAGCTCTTGGCCTCTGCTCCCACAGCCGAAGAGCCAGGAGTGAAAGCTCCGGCTATGCATCTTCAGCACGCAGTCAGCTTTGCAACTGTGACACATATATTGCTGTCGCTCCTCACGTTTCTCACGCGAGAACGGTTTAGAAAAAGCCAAAATTGGCTTAAAAGGGGCTAGAGATGAGCAAAAACTGGTCAGAAATGGCCAAAAATAGCTTAAAATGGGTTAGATATAGCCAAAAAAGGGTTAAAATGGGTTAGTAGTGGGTAAAAAAGGGTTAGATGTAGCCGAAAATGGCATAAAACGTGTGAGAACTGGGCCAAAAATGGGTCAGAAAAGAAAAAAAAATGCTTATAATTACTTGAATGCGGAAGAGAGTGTTTTAGAAAGAGCCCAAAACGGCTTTAAAAGGGTTAGATGTATGCAAAAATGGGTTACAAATGGCCAAAAACGCCTTAAAATGGGATAGAAATAGTGAAAAATGGCTTAAAATGTGTTAGAAGTGTGTAAAAATGGTTTAGATAAATCCAAAAATGGTTTAAATCGTGTGAGCAATGGGCAAAAAATGAGTTAGAAAGGGAAAGAAAAACGGCTTAAACCAGGTTGAAAGTCAGAAAAAATGGTGTAGAAAGACCCAAACGTGGCTTTAAAAGGGCTAGAGATGAGCAGAAATGGGTTAGAAATGGCAAAGAATGGCTTAAAAGAGGTTAGAGATGTGCCAGAAATGGTTAGAAATGGCCAAAACTGCTTTAAAGCCGGTTAGAGATGTGCAAAAATGGGCTAGAAATGGCCAAAAATGGATTCAAGTGGGTAAAGAAATGGGGAAAACTGGGTTAGAAACAGAAAAAAACTAGCTTAAAACGGGTGGAAAGTGGGCAAAAATGGTTTAGAATGAGTCAAAAATGCATTAAAAGGGTTCTAGACACGCAAAAATGGGATAGAAATGGCCAAAAATGATTTAAAACGGGTTAGAAATGGACAAAAATTGGATTAGAAATGGCCAAAACCGGTTTAAAAAGGGTTAGAGGTAAGCAGAGATGAGTGAGAAATAGCCAAAACCGGCTTAAAAAAGGTTAGAGATGTGCAAAAATGGGTCAGAAATGACCAAAGCTGGCTTAAAATGGGTTAGAAACGGCCAAAAAAGCTTTAAAGCGGGTTAGAGATGTGCGAAAACGGGTTAGAAATGGCCTAAGTTGGCCAAAAGCGGGTTAGAAATGGCCAAAAAGGCTTTAAAGCAGGTTAGAGATGTGTGTGCAATGGTTAGAAATGGCAAAAATGGGTTAAAGCAGGTAAGAAATGGGGAAAAGTTGGTTAGAAAGGGAAGAGAAAAAACCTTCAAACGAGTGGAAAGTTGGCAAAAATCGTTCAGGTAGAGCAAAAAAGGCTTAAAAAGGGTTAGAGCTGAGGAAAAATGGGTTATAAACGGCCAAAAGCGGCTTAAAGTTGGTTAGATAGGGGTAAAACTGGGGTAGGAATGGCCAAAAATTGCTTAAAATGGGTTAGAAGTTTGCAAAACTGTGCTAGAAATGGCCCAAAAGGTTTAAATTGGGACAGAAATGGTGAAAAATGGCTTAAAATGCGTTAGGAGTGAGCAAAAATGGGTTAGATATAGCCGAAAACGGTTTAAATCGTGTGAGAAACAGGCAAAAAATGAGTTAGAAAAGAACTAAAAATGGCTTAAAACGGGTTGAGAGCGAGAAAACATCGTGTAGAAAGAGGCAAAAATGGCTTTAAAAGGGTTAGAGATGTGCAAAAATGGGTTAGAAATGGCAAAAAAATGGCTTAAAAGGGCTTATAGATGTGCCAAAAATGGTTGGAAATGGCCAAAAATGCTTTAAAGCAGTTTAGAGATGTGTAAAAGTGGGTTAGAAATGGCCTAAAATGGATTAAAGCGGGTATAATTGGGAGAAACTGTGTTAGAAACAGAAAAAAAAAAAAAAAGCTTAATAAGAGTTGAAGGAGGGCAAAAATGGTTAAGGTATAGCCAAAAAAAGGCTTAAAAAGGGTTAGAGATATGCAAAAACTGGGATAGAAATGGCCAAAAAGGCTTTAAAGCAGGTTAGAGATGTGCAAAAACTGGTCAGAAATGGCCAAAAATGGATTAAAGCGGGAGAGAAATGGGAAAAACTGCATTAGAAACAGAAAAAAAGCATAAAAAGTTTTGAATGAGGGAAAAAATGGTGAAGATATAGCCCAAAAAGGCTTAAATAGGATTATAGATGTGCAAAAATGGGATAGAAATGGCCAAAAACTCTTTAAAATGTGTTAGAAATGGAGAAAAATGGGTTAGAAATGGATAAAAAATGGATAAGAAATGGCCAAAAGTAGCTTAAAAGGGGTTAGAGATGTGCAAAAATGAGTTAGAAATGGCCAAGAATGGCATAAAACAGGTTAAGAATGGCCAAAATTGGGTTAGAAATGGCCAAAAAGGCTTTAAAGCAGGTAAGAGATGTGCAAAAAAAAAAAAAAATAAAATGGTTAGAAGTGGCAAAAAAATGGATTAAAGATGGTGAGAAATGCAGAAAACTGGGTTAGAAACGGAAAAAAAAAATAGCATAAACCGTGTTGAAAGTGGGGAGAAATGGTTTAGAAAGAACCAAAAATGGCTTTAAAAGGGTTAGAGATTTGCAAAAATGGAATAGAAATTGCCAAAATTTATTTAAAAAGCCTCAAAAATGGACAAAAAATGCATTAGAAATGGCCAAAACCGGCTTAAAAGGGTTAGAGGTATGCGAGAACGGTTTAGAAAAAGCCAAAATTGGCTTAAAAGGGGCTAGAGATGAGCAAAAAAGGGTTAGAAATGGCCAAAAATAGCTTAAAATGGGTTAGATATAGCCAAAAAAGGGTTAAAATGGGTTAGTAGTGGGTAAAAAAGGGTTAGATGTAGCCGAAAATGGCATAAAACGTGTGAGAACTGGGCCAAAAATGGGTCAGAAAAGAAAAAAAAATGCTTATAATTACTTGAATGCAGAAGAGAGTGTTTTAGAAAGAGCCCAAAACGGCTTTAAAAGGGTTAGATGTATGCAAAAATGGGTTACAAATGGCCAAAAACGCCTTAAAATGGGATAGAAATAGTGAAAAATGGCTTAAAATGTGTTAGAAGTGTGTAAAAATGGTTTAGATAAATCCAAAAATGGTTTAAATCGTGTGAGCAATGGGCAAAAAATGAGTTAGAAAGGGAAAGAAAAACGGCTTAAACCAGGTTGAAAGTCAGAAAAAATGGTGTAGAAAGACCCAAACGTGGCTTTAAAAGGGCTAGAGATGAGCAGAAATGGGTTAGAAATGGCAAAGAATGGCTTAAAAGAGGTTAGAGATGTGCCAGAAATGGTTAGAAATGGCCAAAACTGCTTTAAAGCCGGTTAGAGATGTGCAAAAATGGGCTAGAAATGGCCAAAAATGGATTCAAGTGGGTAAAGAAATGGGGAAAACTGGGTTAGAAACAGAAAAAAACTAGCTTAAAACGGGTGGAAAGTGGGCAAAAATGGTTTAGAATGAGTCAAAAATGCATTAAAAGGGTTCTAGACACGCAAAAATGGGATAGAAATGGCCAAAAATGATTTAAAACGGGTTAGAAATGGACAAAAATTGGATTAGAAATGGCCAAAACCGGTTTAAAAAGGGTTAGAGGTAAGCAGAGATGAGTGAGAAATAGCCAAAACCAGCTTAAAAAAGGTTAGAGATGTGCAAAAATGGGTCAGAAATTACCAAAGCTGGCTTAAAATGGGTTAGAAACGGCCAAAAAAGCTTTAAAGCGGGTTAGAGATGTGCGAAAACGGGTTAGAAATGGCCTAAGTTGGCCAAAAGCGGGTTAGAAATGGCCAAAAAGGCTTTAAAGCAGGTTAGAGATGTGTGTGCAATGGTTAGAAATGGCAAAAATGGGTTAAAGCAGGTAAGAAATGGGGAAAAGTTGGTTAGAAAGGAAATAGAAAAAACCTTCAAACGAGTGGAAAGTTGGCAAAAATCGTTCAGGTAGAGCAAAAAAAGGCTTAAAAAGGGTTAGAGCTGAGGAAAAATGGGTTATAAATGGCCAAAAGCGGCTTAAAGGTGGTTAGATAGGGGTAAAACTGGGGTAGGAATGGCCAAAAATTGCTTAAAATGGGTAAGAAGTTTGCAAAACTGTGCTAGAAATGGCCCAAAAGGTTTAAATTGGGATAGAAATGGTGAAAAATGGCTTAAAATGCGTTAGGAGTGAGCAAAAATGGGTTAGATATAGCCGAAAACGGTTTAGATCGTGTGAGAAACAGGCAAAAAATGAGTTAGAAAAGAACTAAAAATGGCTTAAAACGGGTTGAGAGCGAGAAAACATTGTGTAGAAAGAGGCAAAAATGGCTTTAAAAGGGTTAGAGATGTGCAAAAATGGGTTAGAAATGGCAAAAAATGGCTTAAAAGGGCTTATAGATGTGCCAAAAATGGTTGGAAATGGCCAAAAATGCTTTAAAGCCGTTTAGAGATGTGTAAAAGTGGGTTAGAAATGGCCAAAAATGGATTAAAGCGGGTAATAATTGGGAGAAACTGTGTTAGAAACAGAAAAAAAAAAAGCTTAATAAGAGTTGAAGGAGGGCAAAAATGGTTAAGGTATAGCCAAAAAAGGCTTAAAAAGGGTAAGAGATATGCAAAAACTGGGATAGAAATGGCCAAAAAGGCTTTAAAGCAGGTTAGAGATGTGCAAAAACTGGTCAGAAATGGCCAAAAATGGATTAAAGCGGGAGAGAAATGGGAAAAACTGCATTAGAAACAGAAAAAAAGCATAAAAAGTTTTGAATGTGGGAAAAAATGGTGAAGATATAGCCCAAAAAGGCTTAAATAGGATTATAGATGTGCAAAAATGGGATAGAAATGGCCAAAAACTCTTTAAAATGTGTTAGAAATGGAGAAAAATGGGTTAGAAATGGATAAAAAATGGATAAGAAATGGCCAAAAGTAGCTTAAAAGGGGTTAGAGATGTGCAAAAATGAGTTAGAAATGGCCAAGAATGGCATAAAACAGGTTAAGAATGGCCAAAATTGGGTTAGAAAAGGCCAAAAAGGCTTTAAAGCAGGTAAGAGATGTGCAAAAAAAAAAAAAAAATAAAATGGTTAGAAGTGGCAAAAAAATGGATTAAAGATGGTGAGAAATGCAGAAAACTGGGTTAGAAACGGAAAAAAAAATTAGCATAAACCGTGTTGAAAGTGGGGAGAAATGGTTTAGAAAGAACCAAAAATGGCTTTAAAAGGGTTAGAGATTTGCAAAAATGGAATAGAAATGGCCAAAATTTATTTAAAAAGCCTCAAAAATGGACAAAAAATGCATTAGAAATGGCCAAAACCGGCTTAAAAGGGTTAGAGGTATGCGAGAACGGTTTAGAAAAAGCCAAAATTGGCTTAAAAGGGGCTAGAGATGAGCAAAAAAGGGTTAGAAATGGCCAAAAATAGCTTAAAATGGGTTAGATATAGCCAGAAAAGGGTTAAAATGGGTTAGTAGTGGGTAAAAAAGGGTTAGATGTAGCCGAAAATGGCATAAAACGTGTGAGAACTGGGCCAAAAATGGGTCAGAAAAGAAAAAAAAATGCTTATAATTACTTGAATGCGGAAGAGAGTGTTTTAGAAAGAGCCCAAAACGGCTTTAAAAGGGTTAGATGTATGCAAAAATGGGTTACAAATGGCCAAAAACGCCTTAAAATGGGATAGAAATAGTGAAAAATGGCTTAAAATGTGTTAGAAGTGTGTAAAAATGGTTTAGATAAATCCAAAAATGGTTTAAATCGTGTGAGCAATGGGCAAAAAATGAGTTAGAAAGGGAAAGAAAAACGGCTTAAACCAGGTTGAAAGTCAGAAAAAATGGTGTAGAAAGACCCAAACGTGGCTTTAAAAGGGCTAGAGATGAGCAGAAATGGGTTAGAAATGGCAAAGAATGGCTTAAAAGAGGTTAGAGATGTGCCAGAAATGGTTAGAAATGGCCAAAACTGCTTTAAAGCCGGTTAGAGATGTGCAAAAATGGGCTAGAAATGGCCAAAAATGGATTCAAGTGGGTAAAGAAATGGGGAAAACTGGGTTAGAAACAGAAAAAAACTAGCTTTAAAACGGGTGGAAAGTGGGCAAAAATGGTTTAGAATGAGTAAAAAATGCATTAAAAGGGTTCTAGACACGCAAAAATGGGATAGAAATGGCCAAAAATGATTTAAACCGGGTTAGAAATGGACAAAAATTGGATTAGAAATAGCCAAAACCGGTTTAAAAAGGGTTAGAGGTAAGCAGAGATGAGTGAGAAATAGCCAAAACCGGCTTAAAAAAGGTTAGAGATGTGCAAAAATGGGTCAGAAATTACCAAAGCTGGCTTAAAATGGGTTAGAAACGGCCAAAAAAGCTTTAAAGCGGGTTAGAGATGTGCGAAAACGGGTTAGAAATGGCCTAAGTTGGCCAAAAGCGGGTTAGAAATGGCCAAAAAGGCTTTAAAGCAGGTTAGAGATGTGTGTGCAATGGTTAGAAATGGCAAAAATGGGTTAAAGCAGGTAAGAAATGGGGAAAAGTTGGTTAGAAAGGGAAGAGAAAAAACCTTCAAACGAGTGGAAAGTTGGCAAAAATCGTTCAGGTAGAGCAAAAAAGGCTTAAAAAGGGTTAGAGCTGAGGAAAAATGGGTTATAAACGGCCAAAAGCGGCTTAAAGTTGGTTAGATAGGGGTAAAACTGGGGTAGGAATGGCCAAAAATTGCTTAAAATGGGTTAGAAGTTTGCAAAACTGTGCTAGAAATGGCCCAAAAGGTTTAAATTGGGACAGAAATGGTGAAAAATGGCTTAAAATGCGTTAGGAGTGAGCAAAAATGGGTTAGATATAGCCGAAAACGGTTTAAATCGTGTGAGAAACAGGCAAAAAATGAGTTAGAAAAGAACTAAAAATGGCTTAAAACGGGTTGAGAGCGAGAAAACATCGTGTAGAAAGAGGCAAAAATGGCTTTAAAAGGGTTAGAGATGTGCAAAAATGGGTTAGAAATGGCAAAAAAATGGCTTAAAAGGGCTTATAGATGTGCCAAAAATGGTTGGAAATGGCCAAAAATGCTTTAAAGCAGTTTAGAGATGTGTAAAAGTGGGTTAGAAATGGCCTAAAATGGATTAAAGCGGGTATAATTGGGAGAAACTGTGTTAGAAACAGAAAAAAAAAAAAAAAGCTTAATAAGAGTTGAAGGAGGGCAAAAATGGTTAAGGTATAGCCAAAAAAAGGCTTAAAAAGGGTTAGAGATATGCAAAAACTGGGATAGAAATGGCCAAAAAGGCTTTAAAGCAGGTTAGAGATGTGCAAAAACTGGTCAGAAATGGCCAAAAATGGATTAAAGCGGGAGAGAAATGGGAAAAACTGCATTAGAAACAGAAAAAAAGCATAAAAAGTTTTGAATGAGGGAAAAAATGGTGAAGATATAGCCCAAAAAGGCTTAAATAGGATTATAGATGTGCAAAAATGGGATAGAAATGGCCAAAAACTCTTTAAAATGTGTTAGAAATGGAGAAAAATGGGTTAGAAATGGATAAAAAATGGATAAGAAATGGCCAAAAGTAGCTTAAAAGGGGTTAGAGATGTGCAAAAATGAGTTAGAAATGGCCAAGAATGGCATAAAACAGGTTAAGAATGGCCAAAATTGGGTTAGAAATGGCCAAAAAGGCTTTAAAGCAGGTAAGAGATGTGCAAAAAAAAAAAAAAATAAAATGGTTAGAAGTGGCAAAAAAATGGATTAAAGATGGTGAGAAATGCAGAAAACTGGGTTAGAAACGGAAAAAAAAAATAGCATAAACCGTGTTGAAAGTGGGGAGAAATGGTTTAGAAAGAACCAAAAATGGCTTTAAAAGGGTTAGAGATTTGCAAAAATGGAATAGAAATTGCCAAAATTTATTTAAAAAGCCTCAAAAATGGACAAAAAATGCATTAGAAATGGCCAAAACCGGCTTAAAAGGGTTAGAGGTATGCGAGAACGGTTTAGAAAAAGCCAAAATTGGCTTAAAAGGGGCTAGAGATGAGCAAAAAAGGGTTAGAAATGGCCAAAAATAGCTTAAAATGGGTTAGATATAGCCAAAAAAGGGTTAAAATGGGTTAGTAGTGGGTAAAAAAGGGTTAGATGTAGCCGAAAATGGCATAAAACGTGTGAGAACTGGGCCAAAAATGGGTCAGAAAAGAAAAAAAAATGCTTATAATTACTTGAATGCAGAAGAGAGTGTTTTAGAAAGAGCCCAAAACGGCTTTAAAAGGGTTAGATGTATGCAAAAATGGGTTACAAATGGCCAAAAACGCCTTAAAATGGGATAGAAATAGTGAAAAATGGCTTAAAATGTGTTAGAAGTGTGTAAAAATGGTTTAGATAAATCCAAAAATGGTTTAAATCGTGTGAGCAATGGGCAAAAAATGAGTTAGAAAGGGAAAGAAAAACGGCTTAAACCAGGTTGAAAGTCAGAAAAAATGGTGTAGAAAGACCCAAACGTGGCTTTAAAAGGGCTAGAGATGAGCAGAAATGGGTTAGAAATGGCAAAGAATGGCTTAAAAGAGGTTAGAGATGTGCCAGAAATGGTTAGAAATGGCCAAAACTGCTTTAAAGCCGGTTAGAGATGTGCAAAAATGGGCTAGAAATGGCCAAAAATGGATTCAAGTGGGTAAAGAAATGGGGAAAACTGGGTTAGAAACAGAAAAAAACTAGCTTAAAACGGGTGGAAAGTGGGCAAAAATGGTTTAGAATGAGTCAAAAATGCATTAAAAGGGTTCTAGACACGCAAAAATGGGATAGAAATGGCCAAAAATGATTTAAAACGGGTTAGAAATGGACAAAAATTGGATTAGAAATGGCCAAAACCGGTTTAAAAAGGGTTAGAGGTAAGCAGAGATGAGTGAGAAATAGCCAAAACCAGCTTAAAAAAGGTTAGAGATGTGCAAAAATGGGTCAGAAATTACCAAAGCTGGCTTAAAATGGGTTAGAAACGGCCAAAAAAGCTTTAAAGCGGGTTAGAGATGTGCGAAAACGGGTTAGAAATGGCCTAAGTTGGCCAAAAGCGGGTTAGAAATGGCCAAAAAGGCTTTAAAGCAGGTTAGAGATGTGTGTGCAATGGTTAGAAATGGCAAAAATGGGTTAAAGCAGGTAAGAAATGGGGAAAAGTTGGTTAGAAAGGAAATAGAAAAAACCTTCAAACGAGTGGAAAGTTGGCAAAAATCGTTCAGGTAGAGCAAAAAAAGGCTTAAAAAGGGTTAGAGCTGAGGAAAAATGGGTTATAAATGGCCAAAAGCGGCTTAAAGGTGGTTAGATAGGGGTAAAACTGGGGTAGGAATGGCCAAAAATTGCTTAAAATGGGTAAGAAGTTTGCAAAACTGTGCTAGAAATGGCCCAAAAGGTTTAAATTGGGATAGAAATGGTGAAAAATGGCTTAAAATGCGTTAGGAGTGAGCAAAAATGGGTTAGATATAGCCGAAAACGGTTTAGATCGTGTGAGAAACAGGCAAAAAATGAGTTAGAAAAGAACTAAAAATGGCTTAAAACGGGTTGAGAGCGAGAAAACATTGTGTAGAAAGAGGCAAAAATGGCTTTAAAAGGGTTAGAGATGTGCAAAAATGGGTTAGAAATGGCAAAAAATGGCTTAAAAGGGCTTATAGATGTGCCAAAAATGGTTGGAAATGGCCAAAAATGCTTTAAAGCCGTTTAGAGATGTGTAAAAGTGGGTTAGAAATGGCCAAAAATGGATTAAAGCGGGTAATAATTGGGAGAAACTGTGTTAGAAACAGAAAAAAAAAAAGCTTAATAAGAGTTGAAGGAGGGCAAAAATGGTTAAGGTATAGCCAAAAAAGGCTTAAAAAGGGTAAGAGATATGCAAAAACTGGGATAGAAATGGCCAAAAAGGCTTTAAAGCAGGTTAGAGATGTGCAAAAACTGGTCAGAAATGGCCAAAAATGGATTAAAGCGGGAGAGAAATGGGAAAAACTGCATTAGAAACAGAAAAAAAGCATAAAAAGTTTTGAATGTGGGAAAAAATGGTGAAGATATAGCCCAAAAAGGCTTAAATAGGATTATAGATGTGCAAAAATGGGATAGAAATGGCCAAAAACTCTTTAAAATGTGTTAGAAATGGAGAAAAATGGGTTAGAAATGGATAAAAAATGGATAAGAAATGGCCAAAAGTAGCTTAAAAGGGGTTAGAGATGTGCAAAAATGAGTTAGAAATGGCCAAGAATGGCATAAAACAGGTTAAGAATGGCCAAAATTGGGTTAGAAATGGCCAAAAAGGCTTTAAAGCAGGTAAGAGATGTGCAAAAAAAAAAAAAAAAAATAAAATGGTTAGAAGTGGCAAAAAAATGGATTAAAGATGGTGAGAAATGCAGAAAACTGGGTTAGAAACGGAAAAAAAAAATAGCATAAACCGTGTTGAAAGTGGGGAGAAATGGTTTAGAAAGAACCAAAAATGGCTTTAAAAGGGTTAGAGATTTGCAAAAATGGAATAGAAATTGCCAAAATTTATTTAAAAAGCCTCAAAAATGGACAAAAAATGCATTAGAAATGGCCAAAACCGGCTTAAAAGGGTTAGAGGTATGCGAGAACGGTTTAGAAAAAGCCAAAATTGGCTTAAAAGGGGCTAGAGATGAGCAAAAAAGGGTTAGAAATGGCCAAAAATAGCTTAAAATGGGTTAGATATAGCCAGAAAAGGGTTAAAATGGGTTAGTAGTGGGTAAAAAAGGGTTAGATGTAGCCGAAAATGGCATAAAACGTGTGAGAACTGGGCCAAAAATGGGTCAGAAAAGAAAAAAAAATGCTTATAATTACTTGAATGCGGAAGAGAGTGTTTTAGAAAGAGCCCAAAACGGCTTTAAAAGGGTTAGATGTATGCAAAAATGGGTTACAAATGGCCAAAAACGCCTTAAAATGGGATAGAAATAGTGAAAAATGGCTTAAAATGTGTTAGAAGTGTGTAAAAATGGTTTAGATAAATCCAAAAATGGTTTAAATCGTGTGAGCAATGGGCAAAATATGAGTTAGAAAGGGAAAGAAAAACGGCTTAAACCAGGTTGAAAGTCAGAAAAAATGGTGTAGAAAGACCCAAACGTGGCTTTAAAAGGGCTAGAGATGAGCAGAAATGGGTTAGAAATGGCAAAGAATGGCTTAAAAGAGGTTAGAGATGTGCCAGAAATGGTTAGAAATGGCCAAAACTGCTTTAAAGCCGGTTAGAGATGTGCAAAAATGGGCTAGAAATGGCCAAAAATGGATTCAAGTGGGTAAAGAAATGGGGAAAACTGGGTTAGAAACAGAAAAAAACTAGCTTAAAACGGGTGGAAAGTGGGCAAAAATGGTTTAGAATGAGTCAAAAATGCATTAAAAGGGTTCTAGACACACAAAAATGGGATAGAAATGGCCAAAAATGATTTAAAACGGGTTAGAAATGGACAAAAATTGGATTAGAAATAGCCAAAACCGGTTTAAAAAGGGTTAGAGGTAAGCAGAGATGAGTGAGAAATAGCCAAAACCGGCTTAAAAAAGGTTAGAGATGTGCAAAAATGGGTCAGAAATTACCAAAGCTGGCTTAAAATGGGTTAGAAACGGCCAAAAAAGCTTTAAAGCGGGTTAGAGATGTGCGAAAACGGGTTAGAAATGGCCTAAGTTGGCCAAAAGCGGGTTAGAAATGGCCAAAAAGGCTTTAAAGCAGGTTAGAGATGTGTGTGCAATGGTTAGAAATGGCAAAAATGGGTTAAAGCAGGTAAGAAATGGGGAAAAGTTGGTTAGAAAGGAAATAGAAAAAACCTTCAAACGAGTGGAAAGTTGGCAAAAATCGTTCAGGTAGAGCAAAAAAAGGCTTAAAAAGGGTTAGAGCTGAGGAAAAATGGGTTATAAATGGCCAAAAGCGGCTTAAAGGTGGTTAGATAGGGGTAAAACTGGGGTAGGAATGGCCAAAAATTGCTTAAAATGGGTTAGAAGTTTGCAAAACTGTGCTAGAAATGGCCCAAAAGGTTTAAATTGGGATAGAAATGGTGAAAAATGGCTTAAAATGCGTTAGGAGTGAGCAAAAATGGGTTAGATATAGCCGAAAACGGTTTAGATCGTGTGAGAAACAGGCAAAAAATGAGTTAGAAAAGAACTAAAAATGGCTTAAAACGGGTTGAGAGCGAGAAAACATCGTGTAGAAAGAGGCAAAAATGGCTTTAAAAGGGTTAGAGATGTGCAAAAATGGGTTAGAAATGGCAAAAAATGGCTTAAAAAAAAATGGGTTAGAAACAGAAAAAAAAATAGCATAAACCGTGTTGAAAGTGGGGAGAAATGGTTTAGAAAGAACCAAAAATGGCTTTAAAAGGGTTAGAGATTTGCAAAAATGGAATAGAAATGGCCAAAATTTATTTAAAAAGCCTCAAAAATGGACAAAAAATGCATTAGAAATGGCCAAAACCGGCTTAAAAGGGTTAGAGGTACGCGAGAACGGTTTAGAAAAAGCCAAAATTGGCTTAAAAGGGGCTAGAGATGAGCAAAAAAGGGTTAGAAATGGCCAAAAATAGCTTAAAATGGGTTAGATATAGCCAAAAAAGGGTTAAAATGGGTTAGTAGTGGGTAAAAAAGGGTTAGATGTAGCCGAAAATGGCATAAAACGTGTGAGAACTGGGCCAAAAATGGGTCAGAAAAGAAAAAAAAATGCTTATAATTACTTGAATGCGGAAGAGAGTGTTTTAGAAAGAGCCCAAAACGGCTTTAAAAGGGTTAGATGTATGCAAAAATGGGTTACAAATGGCCAAAAACGCCTTAAAATGGGATAGAAATAGTGAAAAATGGCTTAAAATGTGTTAGAAGTGTGTAAAAATGGTTTAGATAAATCCAAAAATGGTTTAAATCGTGTGAGCAATGGGCAAAAAATGAGTTAGAAAGGGAAAGAAAAACGGCTTAAACCAGGTTGAAAGTCAGAAAAAATGGTGTAGAAAGACCCAAACGTGGCTTTAAAAGGGCTAGAGATGAGCAGAAATGGGTTAGAAATGGCAAAGAATGGCTTAAAAGAGGTTAGAGATGTGCCAGAAATGGTTAGAAATGGCCAAAACTGCTTTAAAGCCGGTTAGAGATGTGCAAAAATGGGCTAGAAATGGCCAAAAATGGATTCAAGTGGGTAAAGAAATGGGGAAAACTGGGTTAGAAACAGAAAAAAACTAGCTTAAAACGGGTGGAAAGTGGGCAAAAATGGTTTAGAATGAGTCAAAAATGCATTAAAAGGGTTCTAGACACGCAAAAATGGGATAGAAATGGCCAAAAATGATTTAAAACGGGTTAGAAATGGACAAAAATTGGATTAGAAATGGCCAAAACCGGTTTAAAAAGGGTTAGAGGTAAGCAGAGATGAGTGAGAAATAGCCAAAACCGGCTTAAAAAAGGTTAGAGATGTGCAAAAATGGGTCAGAAATTACCAAAGCTGGCTTAAAATGGGTTAGAAACGGCCAAAAAAGCTTTAAAGCGGGTTAGAGATGTGCGAAAACGGGTTAGAAATGGCCTAAGTTGGCCAAAAGCGGGTTAGAAATGGCCAAAAAGGCTTTAAAGCAGGTTAGAGATGTGTGTGCAATGGTTAGAAATGGCAAAAATGGGTTAAAGCAGGTAAGAAATGGGGAAAAGTTGGTTAGAAAGGAAATAGAAAAAACCTTCAAACGAGTGGAAAGTTGGCAAAAATCGTTCAGGTAGAGCAAAAAAAGGCTTAAAAAGGGTTAGAGCTGAGGAAAAATGGGTTATAAATGGCCAAAAGCGGCTTAAAGGTGGTTAGATAGGGGTAAAACTGGGGTAGGAATGGCCAAAAATTGCTTAAAATGGGTTAGAAGTTTGCAAAACTGTGCTAGAAATGGCCCAAAAGGTTTAAATTGGGATAGAAATGGTGAAAAATGGCTTAAAATGCGTTAGGAGTGAGCAAAAATGGGTTAGATATAGCCGAAAACGGTTTAGATCGTGTGAGAAACAGGCAAAAAATGAGTTAGAAAAGAACTAAAAATGGCTTAAAACGGGTTGAGAGCGAGAAAACATCGTGTAGAAAGAGGCAAAAATGGCTTTAAAAGGGTTAGAGATGTGCAAAAATGGGTTAGAAATGGCAAAAAATGGCTTAAAAGGGCTTATAGATGTGCCAAAAATGGTTGGAAATGGCCAAAAATGCTTTAAAGCAGGTTAGAGATGTGTAAAAGTGGGTTAGAAATGGCCTAAAATGGATTAAAGCGGGTAATAATTGGGAGAAACTGTGTTAGAAACAGAAAAAAAAAAAGCTTAATAAGAGTTGAAGGAGGGCAAAAATGGTTAAGGTATAGCCAAAAAAGGCTTAAAAAGGGTAAGAGATATGCAAAAACTGGGATAGAAATGGCCAAAAAGGCTTTAAAGCAGGTTAGAGATGTGCAAAAACTGGTCAGAAATGGCCAAAAAAGGATTAAAGCGGGAGAGAAATGGGAAAAACTGCATTAGAAACAGAAAAAAAGCATAAAAAGTTTTGAATGTAGGAAAAAATGGTGAAGATATAGCCCAAAAAGGCTTAAATAGGATTATAGATGTGCAAAAATGGGATAGAAATGGCCAAAAACTCTTTAAAATGTGTTAGAAATGGAGAAAAATGGGTTAGAAATGGATAAAAAATGGATAAGAAATGGCCAAAAGTAGCTTAAAAGGGGTTAGAGATGTGCAAAAATGAGTTAGAAATGGCCAAGAATGGCATAAAACAGGTTAAGAATGGCCAAAATTGGGTTAGAAATGGCCAAAAAGGCTTTAAAGCAGGTAAGAGATGTGTAAAAAAAAAAAAAATAAAATGGTTAGAAGTGGCAAGAAAATGGATTAAAGATGGTGAGAAATGCAGAAAACTGGGTTAGAAACAGAAAAAAAAATAGCATAAACCGTGTTGAAAGTGGGGAGAAATGGTTTAGAAAGAACCAAAAATGGCTTTAAAAGGGTTAGAGATTTGCAAAAATGGAATAGAAATGGCCAAAATTTATTTAAAAAGCCTCAAAAATGGACAAAAAATGCATTAGAAATGGCCAAAACCGGCTTAAAAGGGTTAGAGGTATGCGAGAACGGTTTAGAAAAAGCCAAAATTGGCTTAAAAGGGGCTAGAGATGAGCAAAAAAGGGTTAGAAATGGCCAAAAATAGCTTAAAATGGGTTAGATATAGCCAAAAAAGGGTTAAAACGGGTTAGTAGTGGGTAAAAAAGGGTTAGATGTAGCCGAAAATGGCATAAAACGTGTGAGAACTGGGCCAAAAATGGGTCAGAAAAGAAAAAAAAAATGCTTATAATTACTTGAATGCGGAAGAGAGTGTTTTAGAAAGAGCCCAAAACGGCTTTAAAAGGGTTAGATGTATGCAAAAATGGGTTACAAATGGCCAAAAACGCCTTAAAATGGGATAGAAATAGTGAAAAATGGCTTAAAATGTGTTAGAAGTGTGTAAAAATGGTTTAGATAAATCCAAAAATGGTTTAAATCGTGTGAGCAATGGGCAAAAAATGAGTTAGAAAGGGAAAGAAAAACGGCTTAAACCAGGTTGAAAGTCAGAAAAAATGGTGTAGAAAGACCCAAACGTGGCTTTAAAAGGGCTAGAGATGAGCAGAAATGGGTTAGAAATGGCAAAGAATGGCTTAAAAGAGGTTAGAGATGTGCCAGAAATGGTTAGAAATGGCCAAAACTGCTTTAAAGCCGGTTAGAGATGTGCAAAAATGGGCTAGAAATGGCCAAAAATGGAATCAAGTGGGTAAAGAAATGGGGAAAACTGGGTTAGAAACAGAAAAAAACTAGCTTAAAACGGGTGGAAAGTGGGCAAAAATGGTTTAGAATGAGTCAAAAATGCATTAAAAGGGTTCTAGACACACAAAAATGGGATAGAAATGGCCAAAAATGATTTCAAACGGGTTAGAAATGGACAAAAATTGGATTAGAAATGGCCAAAACCGGTTTAAAAAGGGTTAGAGGTAAGCAGAGATGAGTGAGAAATAGCCAAAACCAGCTTAAAAAAGGTTAGAGATGTGCAAAAATGGGTCAGAAATGACCAAAGCTGGCTTAAAATGGGTTAGAAACGGCCAAAAAAGCTTTAAAGCGGGTTAGAGATGTGCGAAAACGGGTTAGAAATGGCCTAAGTTGGCCAAAAGCGGGTTAGAAATGGCCAAAAAGGCTTTAAAGCAGGTTAGAGATGTGTGTGCAATGGTTAGAAATGGCAAAAATGGGTTAAAGCAGGTAAGAAATGGGGAAAAGTTGGTTAGAAAGGGAAGAGAAAAAACCTTCAAACGAGTGGAAAGTTGGCAAAAATCGTTCAGGTAGAGCAAAAAAGGCTTAAAAAGGGTTAGAGCTGAGGAAAAATGGGTTATAAACGGCCAAAAGCGGCTTAAAGCTGGTTAGATAGGGGTAAAACTGGGGTAGGAATGGCCAAAAATTGCTTAAAATGGGTTAGAAGTTTGCAAAACTGTGCTAGAAATGGCCCAAAAGGTTTAAATTGGGATAGAAATGGTGAAAAATGGCTTAAAATGCGTTAGGAGTGAGCAAAAATGGGTTAGATATAGCCGAAAACGGTTTAAATCGTGTGAGAAACAGGCAAAAAATGAGTTAGAAAAGAACTAAAAATGGCTTAAAACGGGTTGAGAGCGAGAAAACATCGTGTAGAAAGAGGCAAAAATGGCTTTAAAAGGGTTAGAGATGTGCAAAAATGGGTTAGAAATGGCAAAAAAATGGCTTAAAAGGGCTTATAGATGTGCCAAAAATGGTTGGAAATGGCCAAAAATGCTTTAAAGCAGGTTAGAGATGTGTAAAAGTGGGTTAGAAATGGCCTAAAATGGATTAAGGCGGGTATAATTGGGAGAAACTGTGTTAGAAACAGAAAAAAAAAAAAAAGCTTAATAAGAGTTGAAGGAGGGCAAAAATGGTTAAGGTATAGCCAAAAAAAGGCTTAAAAAGGGTTAGAGATATGCAAAAACTGGGATAGAAATGGCCAAAAAGGCTTTAAAGCAGGTTAGAGATGTGCAAAAACTGGTCAGAAATGGCCAAAAATGGATTAAAGCGGGAGAGAAATGGGAAAAACTGCATTAGAAACAGAAAAAAAGCATAAAAAGTTTTGAATGAGGGAAAAAATGGTGAAGATATAGCCCAAAAAGGCTTAAATAGGATTATAGATGTGCAAAAATGGGATAGAAATGGCCAAAAACTCTTTAAAATGTGTTAGAAATGGAGAAAAATGGGTTAGAAATGGATAAAAAATGGATAAGAAATGGCCAAAAGTAGCTTAAAAGGGGTTAGAGATGTGCAAAAATGAGTTAGAAATGGCCAAGAATGGCATAAAACAGGTTAAGAATGGCCAAAATTGGGTTAGAAATGGCCAAAAAGGCTTTAAAGCAGGTAAGAGATGTGTAAAAAAAAAAAAAATAAAATGGTTAGAAGTGGCAAAAAATGGATTAAAGATGGTGAGAAATGCAGAAAACTGGGTTAGAAACAGAAAAAAAAATAGCATAAACCGTGTTGAAAGTGGGGAGAAATGGTTTAGAAAGAACCAAAAATGGCTTTAAAAGGGTTAGAGATTTGCAAAAATGGAATAGAAATGGCCAAAATTTATTTAAAAAGCCTCAAAAATGGACAAAAAATGCATTAGAAATGGCCAAAACCGGCTTAAAAGGGTTAGAGGTATGCGAGAACGGTTTAGAAAAAGCCAAAATTGGCTTAAAAGGGGCTAGAGATGAGCAAAAAAGGGTTAGAAATGGCCAAAAATAGCTTAAAATGGGTTAGATATAGCCAAAAAAGGGTTAAAACGGGTTAGTAGTGGGTAAAAAAGGGTTAGATGTAGCCGAAAATGGCATAAAACGTGTGAGAACTGGGCCAAAAATGGGTCAGAAAAGAAAAAAAAAATGCTTATAATTAGTTGAATGCAGAAGAAAGTGTTTTAGAAAGAGCCAAAAACAGGTTTAAAAGGGTTAGATGTATGCAAAAATGGGTTAGAAATGGCCAAAAACGCCTTAAAATGGGATAGAAATAGTGAAAAATGGCTTAAAATGTGTTAGAAGTGTGTAAAAATGGTTTAGATAAACCCAAAAATGGTTTAAATCGTGTGAGCAATGGGCAAAAAATGAGTTAGAAAAGGAAAGAAAAATGGCTTAAACCAGGTTGAAAGTCAGAGAAAATGGTGTAGAAAGACCCAAACGTGGCTTTAAAAGGGCTAGAGATGAGCAGAAATGGGTTAGAAATGGCCAAAAAGGCTTTAAAGCAGGTTAGAGATGTGTGTGCAATGGTTAGAAATGGCAAAAATGGGTTAAAGCAGGTAAGAAATGGGGAAAAGTTGGTTAGAAAGGAAATAGAAAAAACCTTCAAACGAGTGGAAAGTTGGCAAAAATCGTTCAGGTAGAGCAAAAAAAAGGCTTAAAAAGGGTTAGAGCTGAGGAAAAATGGGTTATAAATGGCCAAAAGCGGCTTAAAGGTGGTTAGATAGGGGTAAAACTGGGGTAGGAATGGCCAAAAATTGCTTAAAACGGGTTAGAAGTTTGCAAAACTGTGCTAGAAATGGCCCAAAAGGTTTAAATTGGGATAGAAATGGTGAAAAATGGCTTAAAATGCGTTAGGAGTGAGCAAAAATGGGTTAGATATAGCCGAAAACGGTTTAAATCGTGTGAGAAACAGGCAAAAAATGAGTTAGAAAAGAACTAAAAATGGCTTAAAACGGGTTGAGAGCGAGAAAACATCGTGTAGAAAGTGGCAAAAATGGCTTTAAAGGGGTTAGAGATGTGCAAAAATGGGTTAGAAATGGCAAAAAAATGGCTTAAAAGGGCTTATAGATGTGCCAAAAATGGTTGGAAATGGCCAAAAATGCTTTAAAGCAGTTTAGAGATGTGTAAAAGTGGGTTAGAAATGGCCTAAAATGGATTAAAGCGGGTAATAATTGGGAGAAACTGTGTTAGAAACAGAAAAGAAAAAAAAAAAAAAAAGCTTAATAAGGGTTGAAGGAGGGCAAAAATGGTTAAGGTATAGCCAAAAAAAGGCTTAAAAAGGGTTAGAGATATGCAAAAACTGGGATAGAAATGGCCAAAAAGGCTTTAAAGCAGGTTAGAGATGTGCAAAAACTGGTCAGAAATGGCCAAAAAAGGATTAAAGCGGGAGAGAAATGGGAAAAACTGCATTAGAAACAGAAAAAAAGCATAAAAAGTTTTGAATGAGGGAAAAAATGGTGAAGATATAGCCCAAAAAGGCTTAAAAAGGATTAGAGATGTGCAAAAATGGGATAGAAATGGCCAAAAACTCTTTAAAATGTGTTAGAAATGGAGAAAAATGGGTTACAAATGGACAAAAAATGGATAAGAAATGGCCAAAAGTAGCTTAAAAGGGGTTAGAGATGTGCAAAAATGAGTTAGAAATGGCCAAGAATGGCATAAAACAGGTTAAGAATGGCCAAAAATGGGTTAGAAATGGCCAAAAAGACTTTAAAGCAGGTAAGAGATGTGCAAAAAAAAAAAAAAAAAAAATGGTTAGAAGTGGCAAAAAAATGGATTAAAGATGGTGAGAAATGCAGAAAACTGGGTTAGAAACGGAAAAAAAAAATAGCATAAACCGTGTTGAAAGTGGGGAGAAATGGTTTAGAAAGAACCAAAAATGGCTTTAAAAGGGTTAGAGATTTGCAAAAATGGAATAGAAATGGCCAAAATTTATTTAAAAAGCCTCAAAAATGGACAAAAAATGCATTAGAAATGGCCAAAACCGGCTTAAAAGGGTTAGAGGTATGCGAGAACGGTTTAGAAAAAGCCAAATTAGGCTTAAAAGGGGCTAGAGATGAGCAAAAAAGGGTTAGAAATGGCCAAAAATAGCTTAAAATGGGTTAGATATAGCCAAAAAAGGGTTAAAATGGGTTAGTAGTGGGTAAAAAAGGGTTAGATGTAGCCGAAAATGGCATAAAACGTGTGAGAACTGGGCCAAAAATGGGTCAGAAAAGAAAAAAAAAATGCTTATAATTACTTGAATGCGGAAGAGAGTGTTTTAGAAAGAGCCCAAAACGGCTTTAAAAGGGTTAGATGTATGCAAAAATGGGTTACAAATGGCCAAAAACGCCTTAAAATGGGATAGAAATAGTGAAAAATGGCTTAAAATGTGTTAGAAGTGTGTAAAAATGGTTTAGATAAACCCCAAAATGGTTTAAATCGTGTGAGCAATGGGCAAAAAATGAGTTAGAAAAGGAAAGAAAAATGGCTTAAACCAGGTTGAAAGTCAGAAAAATGGTGTAGAAAGACCCAAACGTGTCTTTAAAAGGGCTAGAGATGAGCAGAAATGGGTTAGAAATGGCAAAGAATGGCTTAAAAGAGGTTAGAGATGTGCCAGAAATGGTTAGAAATGGCCAAAACTGCTTTAAAGCAGGTTAGAGATGTGCAAAAATGGGCTAGAAATGGCCAAAAATGGATTCAAGTGGGTAAAGAAATGGGGAAAACTGGGTTAGAAACAGAAAAAAAACTAGCTTAAAACGGGTGGAAAGTGGGCAAAAATGGTTTAGAATGAGTCAAAAATGCATTAAAAGGGTTCTAGACACGCAAAAATGGGATAGAAATGGCCAAAAATGATTTAAAACGGGTTAGAAATGTTCAAAAATTGGATTAGAAATGGCCAAAACCGGTTTAAAAAGGGTTAGAGGTAAGCAGAGATGAGTGCGAAATAGCCAACACCGGCTTAAAAAAGGTTAGAGATGTGCAAAAATGGGTCAGAAATGACCAAAGCTGGCTTAAAATGGGTTAGAAACGGCCAAAAAAGCTTTAAAGCGGGTTAGAGATGTGCGAAAACGGGTTAGAAATGGCCTAAGTTGGCCAAAAGCGGGTTAGAAATGGCCAAAAAGGCTTTAAAGCAGGTTAGAGATGTGTGTGCAATGGTTAGAAATGGCAAAAATGGGTTAAAGCAGGTAAGAAATGGGGAAAAGTTGGTTAGAAAGGAAATAGAAAAAACCTTCAAACGAGTGGAAAGTTGGCAAAAATCGTTCAGGTAGAGCAAAAAAAGGCTTAAAAAGGGTTAGAGCTGAGGAAAAATGGGTTATAAATGGCCAAAAGCGGCTTAAAGGTGGTTAGATAGGGGTAAAACTGGGGTAGGAATGGCCAAAAATTGCTTAAAATGGGTTAGAAGTTTGCAAAACTGTGCTAGAAATGGCCCAAAAGGTTTAAATTGGGATAGAAATGGTGAAAAATGGCTTAAAATGCGTTAGGAGTGAGCAAAAATGGGTTAGATATAGCCGAAAACGGTTTAGATCGTGTGAGAAACAGGCAAAAAATGAGTTAGAAAAGAACTAAAAATGGCTTAAAACGGGTTGAGAGCGAGAAAACATCGTGTAGAAAGAGGCAAAAATGGCTTTAAAAGGGTTAGAGATGTGCAAAAATGGGTTAGAAATGGCAAAAAATGGCTTAAAAAAAACTGGGTTAGAAACAGAAAAAAAAATAGCATAAACCGTGTTGAAAGTGGGGAGAAATGGTTTAGAAAGAACCAAAAATGGCTTTAAAAGGGTTAGAGATTTGCAAAAATGGAATAGAAATGGCCAAAATTTATTTAAAAAGCCTCAAAAATGGACAAAAAATGCATTAGAAATGGCCAAAACCGGCTTAAAAGGGTTAGAGGTACGCGAGAACGGTTTAGAAAAAGCCAAAATTGGCTTAAAAGGGGCTAGAGATGAGCAAAAAAGGGTTAGAAATGGCCAAAAATAGCTTAAAATGGGTTAGATATAGCCAAAAAAGGGTTAAAATGGGTTAGTAGTGGGTAAAAAAGGGTTAGATGTAGCCGAAAATGGCATAAAACGTGTGAGAACTGGGCCAAAAATGGGTCAGAAAAGAAAAAAAAATGCTTATAATTACTTGAATGCGGAAGAGAGTGTTTTAGAAAGAGCCCAAAACGGCTTTAAAAGGGTTAGATGTATGCAAAAATGGGTTACAAATGGCCAAAAACGCCTTAAAATGGGATAGAAATAGTGAAAAATGGCTTAAAATGTGTTAGAAGTGTGTAAAAATGGTTTAGATAAATCCAAAAATGGTTTAAATCGTGTGAGCAATGGGCAAAAAATGAGTTAGAAAGGGAAAGAAAAACGGCTTAAACCAGGTTGAAAGTCAGAAAAAATGGTGTAGAAAGACCCAAACGTGGCTTTAAAAGGGCTAGAGATGAGCAGAAATGGGTTAGAAATGGCAAAGAATGGCTTAAAAGAGGTTAGAGATGTGCCAGAAATGGTTAGAAATGGCCAAAACTGCTTTAAAGCCGGTTAGAGATGTGCAAAAATGGGCTAGAAATGGCCAAAAATGGATTCAAGTGGGTAAAGAAATGGGGAAAACTGGGTTAGAAACAGAAAAAAACTAGCTTAAAACGGGTGGAAAGTGGGCAAAAATGGTTTAGAATGAGTCAAAAATGCATTAAAAGGGTTCTAGACACGCAAAAATGGGATAGAAATGGCCAAAAATGATTTAAAACGGGTTAGAAATGGACAAAAATTGGATTAGAAATGGCCAAAACCGGTTTAAAAAGGGTTAGAGGTAAGCAGAGATGAGTGAGAAATAGCCAAAACCGGCTTAAAAAAGGTTAGAGATGTGCAAAAATGGGTCAGAAATTACCAAAGCTGGCTTAAAATGGGTTAGAAACGGCCAAAAAAGCTTTAAAGCGGGTTAGAGATGTGCGAAAACGGGTTAGAAATGGCCTAAGTTGGCCAAAAGCGGGTTAGAAATGGCCAAAAAGGCTTTAAAGCAGGTTAGAGATGTGTGTGCAATGGTTAGAAATGGCAAAAATGGGTTAAAGCAGGTAAGAAATGGGGAAAAGTTGGTTAGAAAGGAAATAGAAAAAACCTTCAAACGAGTGGAAAGTTGGCAAAAATCGTTCAGGTAGAGCAAAAAAAGGCTTAAAAAGGGTTAGAGCTGAGGAAAAATGGGTTATAAATGGCCAAAAGCGGCTTAAAGGTGGTTAGATAGGGGTAAAACTGGGGTAGGAATGGCCAAAAATTGCTTAAAATGGGTTAGAAGTTTGCAAAACTGTGCTAGAAATGGCCCAAAAGGTTTAAATTGGGATAGAAATGGTGAAAAATGGCTTAAAATGCGTTAGGAGTGAGCAAAAATGGGTTAGATATAGCCGAAAACGGTTTAGATCGTGTGAGAAACAGGCAAAAAATGAGTTAGAAAAGAACTAAAAATGGCTTAAAACGGGTTGAGAGCGAGAAAACATCGTGTAGAAAGAGGCAAAAATGGCTTTAAAAGGGTTAGAGATGTGCAAAAATGGGTTAGAAATGGCAAAAAATGGCTTAAAAGGGCTTATAGATGTGCCAAAAATGGTTGGAAATGGCCAAAAATGCTTTAAAGCAGGTTAGAGATGTGTAAAAGTGGGTTAGAAATGGCCTAAAATGGATTAAAGCGGGTAATAATTGGGAGAAACTGTGTTAGAAACAGAAAAAAAAAAAGCTTAATAAGAGTTGAAGGAGGGCAAAAATGGTTAAGGTATAGCCAAAAAAGGCTTAAAAAGGGTAAGAGATATGCAAAAACTGGGATAGAAATGGCCAAAAAGGCTTTAAAGCAGGTTAGAGATGTGCAAAAACTGGTCAGAAATGGCCAAAAAAGGATTAAAGCGGGAGAGAAATGGGAAAAACTGCATTAGAAACAGAAAAAAAGCATAAAAAGTTTTGAATGTAGGAAAAAATGGTGAAGATATAGCCAAAAAGGCTTAATAGGATTATAGATGTGCAAAAATGGGATAGAAATGGCCAAAAACTCTTTAAAATGTGTTAGAAATGGAGAAAAATGGGTTAGAAATGGATAAAAAATGGATAAGAAATGGCCAAAAGTAGCTTAAAAGGGGTTAGAGATGTGCAAAAATGAGTTAGAAATGGCCAAGAATGGCATAAAACAGGTTAAGAATGGCCAAAATTGGGTTAGAAATGGCCAAAAAGGCTTTAAAGCAGGTAAGAGATGTGTAAAAAAAAAAAAAATAAAATGGTTAGAAGTGGCAAGAAAATGGATTAAAGATGGTGAGAAATGCAGAAAACTGGGTTAGAAACAGAAAAAAAAATAGCATAAACCGTGTTGAAAGTGGGGAGAAATGGTTTAGAAAGAACCAAAAATGGCTTTAAAAGGGTTAGAGATTTGCAAAAATGGAATAGAAATGGCCAAAATTTATTTAAAAAGCCTCAAAAATGGACAAAAAATGCATTAGAAATGGCCAAAACCGCTTAAAAGGGTTAGAGGTATGCGAGAACGGTTTAGAAAAAGCCAAAATTGGCTTAAAAGGGGCTAGAGATGAGCAAAAAAGGGTTAGAAATGGCCAAAAATAGCTTAAAATGGGTTAGATATAGCCAAAAAAGGGTTAAAACGGGTTAGTAGTGGGTAAAAAAGGGTTAGATGTAGCCGAAAATGGCATAAAACGTGTGAGAACTGGGCCAAAAATGGGTCAGAAAAGAAAAAAAAAATGCTTATAATTACTTGAATGCGGAAGAGAGTGTTTTAGAAAGAGCCCAAAACGGCTTTAAAAGGGTTAGATGTATGCAAAAATGGGTTACAAATGGCCAAAAACGCCTTAAAATGGGATAGAAATAGTGAAAAATGGCTTAAAATGTGTTAGAAGTGTGTAAAAATGGTTTAGATAAATCCAAAAATGGTTTAAATCGTGTGAGCAATGGGCAAAAAATGAGTTAGAAAGGAAAGAAAAACGGCTTAAACCAGGTTGAAAGTCAGAAAAAATGGTGTAGAAAGACCCAAACGTGGCTTTAAAAGGGCTAGAGATGAGCAGAAATGGGTTAGAAATGGCAAAGAATGGCTTAAAAGAGGTTAGAGATGTGCCAGAAATGGTTAGAAATGGCCAAAACTGCTTTAAAGCCGGTTAGAGATGTGCAAAAATGGGCTAGAAATGGCCAAAAATGGATTCAAGTGGGTAAAGAAATGGGGAAAACTGGGTTTAGAAACAGAAAAAAACTAGCTTAAAACGGGTGGAAAGTGGGCAAAAATGGTTTAGAATGAGTCAAAAATGCATTAAAAGGGTTCTAGACACGCAAAAATGGGATAGAAATGGCCAAAAATGATTAAAACGGGTTAGAAATGGACAAAAATTGGATTAGAAATGGCCAAAACCGGTTTAAAAAGGGTTAGAGGTAAGCAGAGATGAGTGAGAAATAGCCAAAACCGGCTTAAAAAAGGTTAGAGATGTGCAAAAATGGGTCAGAAATTACCAAAGCTGGCTTAAAATGGGTTAGAAACGGCCAAAAAAGCTTTAAAGCGGGTTAGAGATGTGCGAAAACGGGTTAGAAATGGCCTAAGTTGGCCAAAAGCGGGTTAGAAATGGCCAAAAAGGCTTTAAGCAGGTTAGAGATGTGTGTGCAATGGTTAGAAATGGCAAAAATGGGTTAAAGCAGGTAAGAAATGGGGAAAAGTTGGTTAGAAAGGAAATAGAAAAAAACCTTCAAACGAGTGGAAAGTTGGCAAAAATCGTTCAGGTAGAGCAAAAAAAGGCTTAAAAAGGGTTAGAGCTGAGGAAAAATGGGTTATAAATGGCCAAAAGCGGCTAAAGGTGGTTAGATAGGGTAAAACTGGGGTAGGAATGGCCAAAAATTGCTTAAAATGGGTTAGAAGTTTGCAAAACTGTGCTAGAAATGGCCCAAAAGGTTTAAATTGGGATAGAAATGGTGAAAAATGGCTTAAAATGCGTTAGGAGTGAGCAAAAATGGGTTAGATATAGCCGAAAACGGTTTAGATCGTGTGAGAAACAGCAAAAAATGAGTTAGAAAAGAACTAAAAATGGCTTAAAACGGGTTGAGAGCGAGAAAACATCGTGTAGAAAGAGGCAAAAATGGCTTTAAAAGGGTTAGAGATGTGCAAAAATGGGTTAGAAATGGCAAAAAAATGGCTTAAAAGGGCTTATAGATGTGCCAAAAATGGTTGGAAATGGCAAAAATGCTTTAAAGCAGGTTAGAGATGTGTAAAAGTGGGTTAGAAATGGCCTAAAATGGATTAAAGCGGGTAATAATTGGGAGAAACTGTGTTAGAAACAGAAAAAAAAAAAGCTTAATAAGAGTTGAAGGAGGGCAAAAATGGTTAAGGTATAGCCAAAAAAGGCTTAAAAAGGGTAAGAGATATGCAAAAACTGGGATAGAAATGGCCAAAAAGGCTTTTAAAGCAGGTTAGAGATGTGCAAAAACTGGTCAGAAATGGCCAAAAAAGGATTAAAGCGGGAGAGAAATGGGAAAAACTGCATTAGAAACAGAAAAAAAGCATAAAAAGTTTTGAATGTAGGAAAAAATGGTGAAGATATAGCCCAAAAAGGCTTAAATAGGATTATAGATGTGCAAAAATGGGATAGAAATGGCCAAAAACTCTTTAAAATGTGTTAGAAATGGAGAAAAATGGGTTAGAAATGGATAAAAAATGGATAAGAAAAATGGCCAAAAGTAGCTTAAAAGGGGTTAGAGATGTGCAAAAATGAGTTAGAAATGGCCAAGAATGGCATAAAACAGGTTAAGAATGGCCAAAATTGGGTTAGAAATGGCCAAAAAGGCTTTAAAGCAGGTAAGAGATGTGTAAAAAAAAAAAAAATAAAATGGTTAGAAGTGGCAAGAAAATGGATTAAAGATGGTGAGAAATGCAGAAAACTGGGTTAGAAACAGAAAAAAAAATAGCATAAACCGTGTTGAAAGTGGGGAGAAATGGTTTAGAAAGAACCAAAAATGGCTTTAAAAGGGTTAGAGATTTGCAAAAATGGAATAGAAATGGCCAAAATTTATTTAAAAAGCCTCAAAAATGGACAAAAAATGCATTAGAAATGGCCAAAACCGGCTTAAAAGGGTTAGAGGTATGCGAGAACGGTTTAGAAAAAGCCAAAATTGGCTTAAAAGGGGCTAGAGATGAGCAAAAAAGGGTTAGAAATGGCCAAAAATAGCTTAAAATGGGTTAGATATAGCCAAAAAAGGGTTAAAACGGGTTAGTAGTGGGTAAAAAAGGGTTAGATGTAGCCGAAAATGGCATAAAACGTGTGAGAACTGGGCCAAAAATGGGTCAGAAAAGAAAAAAAAAATGCTTATAATTACTTGAATGCGGAAGAGAGTGTTTTAGAAAGAGCCCAAAACGGCTTTAAAAGGGTTAGATGTATGCAAAAATGGGTTACAAATGGCCAAAAACGCCTTAAAATGGGATAGAAATAGTGAAAAATGGCTTAAAATGTGTTAGAAGTGTGTAAAAATGGTTTAGATAAATCCAAAAATGGTTTAAATCGTGTGAGCAATGGGCAAAAAATGAGTTAGAAAGGGAAAGAAAAACGGCTTAAACCAGGTTGAAAGTCAGAAAAAATGGTGTAGAAAGACCCAAACGTGGCTTTAAAAGGGCTAGAGATGAGCAGAAATGGGTTAGAAATGGCAAAGAATGGCTTAAAAGAGGTTAGAGATGTGCCAGAAATGGTTAGAAATGGCCAAAACTGCTTTAAAGCCGGTTAGAGATGTGCAAAAATGGGCTAGAAATGGCCAAAAATGGAATCAAGTGGGTAAAGAAATGGGGAAAACTGGGTTAGAAACAGAAAAAAACTAGCTTAAAACGGGTGGAAAGTGGGCAAAAATGGTTTAGAATGAGTCAAAAATGCATTAAAAGGGTTCTAGACACACAAAAATGGGATAGAAATGGCCAAAAATGATTTCAAACGGGTTAGAAATGGACAAAAATTGGATTAGAAATGGCCAAAACCGGTTTAAAAAGGGTTAGAGGTAAGCAGAGATGAGTGAGAAATAGCCAAAACCAGCTTAAAAAAGGTTAGAGATGTGCAAAAATGGGTCAGAAATGACCAAAGCTGGCTTAAAATGGGTTAGAAACGGCCAAAAAAGCTTTAAAGCGGGTTAGAGATGTGCGAAAACGGGTTAGAAATGGCCTAAGTTGGCCAAAAGCGGGTTAGAAATGGCCAAAAAGGCTTTAAAGCAGGTTAGAGATGTGTGTGCAATGGTTAGAAATGGCAAAAATGGGTTAAAGCAGGTAAGAAATGGGGAAAAGTTGGTTAGAAAGGGAAGAGAAAAAACCTTCAAACGAGTGGAAAGTTGGCAAAAATCGTTCAGGTAGAGCAAAAAAGGCTTAAAAAGGGTTAGAGCTGAGGAAAAATGGGTTATAAACGGCCAAAAGCGGCTTAAAGGTGGTTAGATAGGGGTAAAACTGGGGTAGGAATGGCCAAAAATTGCTTAAAATGGGTTAGAAGTTTGCAAAACTGTGCTAGAAATGGCCCAAAAGGTTTAAATTGGGACAGAAATGGTGAAAAATGGCTTAAAATGAGTTAGGAGTGAGCAAAAATGGGTTAGATATAGCCGAAAACGGTTTAAATCGTGTGAGAAACAGGCAAAAAATGAGTTAGAAAAGAACTAAAAATGGCTTAAAACGGGTTGAGAGCGAGAAAACATCGTGTAGAAAGAGGCAAAAATGGCTTTAAAAGGGTTAGAGATGTGCAAAAATGGGTTAGAAATGGCAAAAAAATGGCTTAAAAGGGCTTATAGATGTGCCAAAAATGGTTGGAAATGGCCAAAAATGCTTTAAAGCAGGTTAGAGATGTGTAAAAGTGGGTTAGAAATGGCCTAAAATGGATTAAGGCGGGTATAATTGGGAGAAACTGTGTTAGAAACAGAAAAAAAAAAAAAAGCTGAATAAGAGTTGAAGGAGGGCAAAAATGGTTAAGGTATAGCCAAAAAAAGGCTTAAAAAGGGTTAGAGATATGCAAAAACTGGGATAGAAATGGCCAAAAAGGCTTTAAAGCAGGTTAGAGATGTGCAAAAACTGGTCAGAAATGGCCAAAAATGGATTAAAGCGGGAGAGAAATGGGAAAAACTGCATTAGAAACAGAAAAAAAGCATAAAAAGTTTTGAATGAGGGAAAAAATGGTGAAGATATAGCCCAAAAAGGCTTAAATAGGATTATAGATGTGCAAAAATGGGATAGAAATGGCCAAAAACTCTTTAAAATGTGTTAGAAATGGAGAAAAATGGGTTAGAAATGGATAAAAAATGGATAAGAAATGGCCAAAAGTAGCTTAAAAGGGGTTAGAGATGTGCAAAAATGAGTTAGAAATGGCCAAGAATGGCATAAAACAGGTTAAGAATGGCCAAAATTGGGTTAGAAATGGCCAAAAAGGCTTTAAAGCAGGTAAGAGATGTGTAAAAAAAAAAAAAATAAAATGGTTAGAAGTGGCAAAAAATGGATTAAAGATGGTGAGAAATGCAGAAAACTGGGTTAGAAACAGAAAAAATAATAGCATAAACCGTGTTGAAAGTGGGGAGAAATGGTTTAGAAAGAACCAAAAATGGCTTTAAAAGGGTTAGAGATTTGCAAAAATGGAATAGAAATGGCCAAAATTTATTTAAAAAGCCTCAAAAATGGACAAAAAATGCATTAGAAATGGCCAAAACCGGCTTAAAAGGGTTAGAGGTATGCGAGAACGGTTTAGAAAAAGCCAAAATTGGCTTAAAAGGGGCTAGAGATGAGCAAAAAAGGGTTAGAAATGGCCAAAAATAGCTTAAAATGGGTTAGATATAGCCAAAAAAGGGTTAAAACGGGTTAGTAGTGGGTAAAAAAGGGTTAGATGTAGCCGAAAATGGCATAAAACGTGTGAGAACTGGGCCAAAAATGGGTCAGAAAAGAAAAAAAAAATGCTTATAATTAGTTGAATGCAGAAGAAAGTGTTTTAGAAAGAGCCAAAAACAGGTTTAAAAGGGTTAGATGTATGCAAAAATGGGTTAGAAATGGCCAAAAACGCCTTAAAATGGGATAGAAATAGTGAAAAATGGCTTAAAATGTGTTAGAAGTGTGTAAAAATGGTTTAGATAAACCCAAAAATGGTTTAAATCGTGTGAGCAATGGGCAAAAAATGAGTTAGAAAAGGAAAGAAAAATGGCTTAAACCAGGTTGAAAGTCAGAGAAAATGGTGTAGAAAGACCCAAACGTGGCTTTAAAAGGGCTAGAGATGAGCAGAAATGGGTTAGAAATGGCCAAAAAGGCTTTAAAGCAGGTTAGAGATGTGTGTGCAATGGTTAGAAATGGCAAAAATGGGTTAAAGCAGGTAAGAAATGGGGAAAAGTTGGTTAGAAAGGAAATAGAAAAAACCTTCAAACGAGTGGAAAGTTGGCAAAAATCGTTCAGGTAGAGCAAAAAAAAGGCTTAAAAAGGGTTAGAGCTGAGGAAAAATGGGTTATAAATGGCCAAAAGCGGCTTAAAGGTGGTTAGATAGGGGTAAAACTGGGGTAGGAATGGCCAAAAATTGCTTAAAACGGGTTAGAAGTTTGCAAAACTGTGCTAGAAATGGCCCAAAAGGTTTAAATTGGGATAGAAATGGTGAAAAATGGCTTAAAATGCGTTAGGAGTGAGCAAAAATGGGTTAGATATAGCCGAAAACGGTTTAAATCGTGTGAGAAACAGGCAAAAAATGAGTTAGAAAAGAACTAAAAATGGCTTAAAACGGGTTGAGAGCGAGAAAACATCGTGTAGAAAGTGGCAAAAATGGCTTTAAAGGGGTTAGAGATGTGCAAAAATGGGTTAGAAATGGCAAAAAAATGGCTTAAAAGGGCTTATAGATGTGCCAAAAATGGTTGGAAATGGCCAAAAATGCTTTAAAGCAGTTTAGAGATGTGTAAAAGTGGGTTAGAAATGGCCTAAAATGGATTAAAGCGGGTAATAATTGGGAGAAACTGTGTTAGAAACAGAAAAGAAAAAAAAAAAAAAAGCTTAATAAGGGTTGAAGGAGGGCAAAAATGGTTAAGGTATAGCCAAAAAAAGGCTTAAAAAGGGTTAGAGATATGCAAAAACTGGGATAGAAATGGCCAAAAAGGCTTTAAAGCAGGTTAGAGATGTGCAAAACTGGTCAGAAATGGCCAAAAAAGGATTAAAGCGGGAGAGAAATGGGAAAAACTGCATTAGAAACAGAAAAAAAGCATAAAAAGTTTTGAATGAGGGAAAAAATGGTGAAGATATAGCCCAAAAAGGCTTAAAAAGGATTAGAGATGTGCAAAAATGGGATAGAAATGGCCAAAAACTCTTTAAAATGTGTTAGAAATGGAGAAAAATGGGTTACAAATGGACAAAAAATGGATAAGAAATGGCCAAAAGTAGCTTAAAAGGGGTTAGAGATGTGCAAAAATGAGTTAGAAATGGCCAAGAATGGCATAAAACAGGTTAAGAATGGCCAAAATTGGGTTAGAAATGGCCAAAAAGACTTTAAAGCAGGTAAGAGATGTGCAAAAAAAAAAAAAAATAAAATGGTTAGAAGTGGCAAAAAAATGGATTAAAGATGGTGAGAAATGCAGAAAACTGGGTTAGAAACGGAAAAAAAAAATAGCATAAACCGTGTTGAAAGTGGGGAGAAATGGTTTAGAAAGAACCAAAAATGGCTTTAAAAGGGTTAGAGATTTGCAAAAATGGAATAGAAATGGCCAAAATTTATTTAAAAAGCCTCAAAAATGGACAAAAAATGCATTAGAAATGGCCAAAACCGGCTTAAAAGGGTTAGAGGTATGCGAGAACGGTTTAGAAAAAGCCAAATTAGGCTTAAAAGGGGCTAGAGATGAGCAAAAAAGGGTTAGAAATGGCCAAAAATAGCTTAAAATGGGTTAGATATAGCCAAAAAAGGGTTAAAATGGGTTAGTAGTGGGTAAAAAAGGGTTAGATGTAGCCGAAAATGGCATAAAACGTGTGAGAACTGGGCCAAAAATGGGTCAGAAAAGAAAAAAAAAATGCTTATAATTACTTGAATGCGGAAGAGAGTGTTTTAGAAAGAGCCCAAAACGGCTTTAAAAGGGTTAGATGTATGCAAAAATGGGTTACAAATGGCCAAAAACGCCTTAAAATGGGATAGAAATAGTGAAAAATGGCTTAAAATGTGTTAGAAGTGTGTAAAAATGGTTTAGATAAACCCCAAAATGGTTTAAATCGTGTGAGCAATGGGCAAAAAATGAGTTAGAAAAGGAAAGAAAAATGGCTTAAACCAGGTTGAAAGTCAGAAAAATGGTGTAGAAAGACCCAAACGTGTCTTTAAAAGGGCTAGAGATGAGCAGAAATGGGTTAGAAATGGCAAAGAATGGCTTAAAAGAGGTTAGAGATGTGCCAGAAATGGTTAGAAATGGCCAAAACTGCTTTAAAGCAGGTTAGAGATGTGCAAAAATGGGCTAGAAATGGCCAAAAATGGATTCAAGTGGGTAAAGAAATGGGGAAAACTGGGTTAGAAACAGAAAAAAAACTAGCTTAAAACGGGTGGAAAGTGGGCAAAAATGGTTTAGAATGAGTCAAAAATGCATTAAAAGGGTTCTAGACACGCAAAAATGGGATAGAAATGGCCAAAAATGATTTAAAACGGGTTAGAAATGTTCAAAAATTGGATTAGAAATGGCCAAAACCGGTTTAAAAAGGGTTAGAGGTAAGCAGAGATGAGTGAGAAATAGCCAAAACCGGCTTAAAAAAGGTTAGAGATGTGCAAAAATGGGTCAGAAATTACCAAAGCTGGCTTAAAATGGGTTAGAAACGGCCAAAAAAGCTTTAAAGCGGGTTAGAGATGTGCAAAAACGGGTTAGAAATGGCCTAAGTTGGCCAAAAGCGGGTTAGAAATGGCCAAAAAGGCTTTAAAGCAGGTTAGAGATGTGTGTGCAATGGTTAGAAATGGCAAAAATGGGTTAAAGCAGGTAAGAAATGGGGAAAAGTTGGTTAGAAAGGAAATAGAAAAAACCTTCAAACGAGTGGAAAGTTGGCAAAAATCGTTCAGGTAGAGCAAAAAAAGGCTTAAAAAGGGTTAGAGCTGAGGAAAAATGGGTTATAAATGGCCAAAAGCGGCTTAAAGGTGGTTAGATAGGGGTAAAACTGGGGTAGGAATGGCCAAAAATTGCTTAAAATGGGTTAGAAGTTTGCAAAACTGTGCTAGAAATGGCCCAAAAGGTTTAAATTGGGATAGAAATGGTGAAAAATGGCTTAAAATGCGTTAGGAGTGAGCAAAAATGGGTTAGATATAGCCGAAAACGGTTTAGATCGTGTGAGAAACAGGCAAAAAATGAGTTAGAAAAGAACTAAAAATGGCTTAAAACGGGTTGAGAGCGAGAAAACATCGTGTAGAAAGAGGCAAAAATGGCTTTAAAAGGGTTAGAGATGTGCAAAAATGGGTTAGAAATGGCAAAAAATGGCTTAAAAGGGCTTATAGATGTGCCAAAAATGGTTGGAAATGGCCAAAAATGCTTTAAAGCAGGTTAGAGATGTGTAAAAGTGGGTTAGAAATGGCCAAAAATGGATTAATGCGGGTAATAATTGGGAGAAACTGTGTTAGAAACAGAAAAGAAAAAAAAGCTTAATAAGAGTTGAAGGAGGGCAAAAATGGTTAAGGTATAGCCAAAAAAGGCTTAAAAAGGGTAAGAGATATGCAAAAACTGGGATAGAAATGGCCAAAAAGGCTTTAAAGCAGGTTAGAGATGTGCAAAAACTGGTCAGAAATGGCCAAAAATGGATTAAAGCGGGAGAGAAATGGGAAAAACTGCATTAGAAACAGAAAAAAAGCATAAAAAGTTTTGAATGAGGGAAAAAATGGTGAAGATATAGCCCAAAAAGGCTTAAATAGGATTATAGATGTGCAAAAATGGGATAGAAATGGCCAAAAACTCTTTAAAATGTGTTAGAAATGGAGAAAAATGGGTTAGAAATGGATAAAAAATGGATAAGAAATGGCCAAAAGTAGCTTAAAAGGGGTTAGAGATGTGCAAAAATGAGTTAGAAATGGCCAAGAATGGCATAAAACAGGTTAAGAATGGCCAAAATTGGGTTAGAAATGGCCAAAAAGGCTTTAAAGCAGGTAAGAGATGTGTAAAAAAAAAAAAAATAAAATGGTTAGAAGTGGCAAAAAATGGATTAAAGATGGTGAGAAATGCAGAAAACTGGGTTAGAAACAGAAAAAAAAATAGCATAAACCGTGTTGAAAGTGGGGAGAAATGGTTTAGAAAGAACCAAAAATGGCTTTAAAAGGGTTAGAGATTTGCAAAAATGGAATAGAAATGGCCAAAATTTATTTAAAAAGCCTCAAAAATGGACAAAAAATGCATTAGAAATGGCCAAAACCGGCTTAAAAGGGTTAGAGGTATGCGAGAACGGTTTAGAAAAAGCCAAAATTGGCTTAAAAGGGGCTAGAGATGAGCAAAAAAGGGTTAGAAATGGCCAAAAATAGCTTAAAATGGGTTAGATATAGCCAAAAAAGGGTTAAAACGGGTTAGTAGTGGGTAAAAAAGGGTTAGATGTAGCCGAAAATGGCATAAAACGTGTGAGAACTGGGCCAAAAATGGGTCAGAAAAGAAAAAAAAAATGCTTATAATTAGTTGAATGCAGAAGAAAGTGTTTTAGAAAGAGCCAAAAACAGGTTTAAAAGGGTTAGATGTATGCAAAAATGGGTTAGAAATGGCCAAAAACGCCTTAAAATGGGATAGAAATAGTGAAAAATGGCTTAAAATGTGTTAGAAGTGTGTAAAAATGGTTTAGATAAACCCAAAAATGGTTTAAATCGTGTGAGCAATGGGCAAAAAATGAGTTAGAAAAGGAAAGAAAAATGGCTTAAACCAGGTTGAAAGTCAGAGAAAATGGTGTAGAAAGACCCAAACGTGGCTTTAAAAGGGCTAGAGATGAGCAGAAATGGGTTAGAAATGGCCAAAAAGGCTTTAAAGCAGGTTAGAGATGTGTGTGCAATGGTTAGAAATGGCAAAAATGGGTTAAAGCAGGTAAGAAATGGGGAAAAGTTGGTTAGAAAGGAAATAGAAAAAACCTTCAAACGAGTGGAAAGTTGGCAAAAATCGTTCAGGTAGAGCAAAAAAAAGGCTTAAAAAGGGTTAGAGCTGAGGAAAAATGGGTTATAAATGGCCAAAAGCGGCTTAAAGGTGGTTAGATAGGGGTAAAACTGGGGTAGGAATGGCCAAAAATTGCTTAAAACGGGTTAGAAGTTTGCAAAACTGTGCTAGAAATGGCCCAAAAGGTTTAAATTGGGATAGAAATGGTGAAAAATGGCTTAAAATGCGTTAGGAGTGAGCAAAAATGGGTTAGATATAGCCGAAAACGGTTTAGATCGTGTGAGAAACAGGCAAAAAATGAGTTAGAAAAGAACTAAAAATGGCTTAAAACGGGTTGAGAGCGAGAAAACATCGTGTAGAAAGTGGCAAAAATGGCTTTAAAGGGGTTAGAGATGTGCAAAAATGGGTTAGAAATGGCAAAAAAATGGCTTAAAAGGGCTTATAGATGTGCCAAAAATGGTTGGAAATGGCCAAAAATGCTTTAAAGCAGTTTAGAGATGTGTAAAAGTGGGTTAGAAATGGCCTAAAATGGATTAAAGCGGGTAATAATTGGGAGAAACTGTGTTAGAAACAGAAAAGAAAAAAAAAAAAAAAAGCTTAATAAGGGTTGAAGGAGGGCAAAAATGGTTAAGGTATAGCCAAAAAAAGGCTTAAAAAGGGTTAGAGATATGCAAAAACTGGGATAGAAATGGCCAAAAAGGCTTTAAAGCAGGTTAGAGATGTGCAAAAACTGGTCAGAAATGGCCAAAAAAGGATTAAAGCGGGAGAGAAATGGGAAAAACTGCATTAGAAACAGAAAAAAAGCATAAAAAGTTTTGAATGAGGGAAAAAATGGTGAAGATATAGCCCAAAAAGGCTTAAAAAGGATTAGAGATGTGCAAAAATGGGATAGAAATGGCCAAAAACTCTTTAAAATGTGTTAGAAATGGAGAAAAATGGGTTACAAATGGACAAAAAATGGATAAGAAATGGCCAAAAGTAGCTTAAAAGGGGTTAGAGATGTGCAAAAATGAGTTAGAAATGGCCAAGAATGGCATAAAACAGGTTAAGAATGGCCAAAAATGGGTTAGAAATGGCCAAAAAGACTTTAAAGCAGGTAAGAGATGTGCAAAAAAAAAAAAAAATAAAATGGTTAGAAGTGGCAAAAAAATGGATTAAAGATGGTGAGAAATGCAGAAAACTGGGTTAGAAACGGAAAAAAAAAATAGCATAAACCGTGTTGAAAGTGGGGAGAAATGGTTTAGAAAGAACCAAAAATGGCTTTAAAAGGGTTAGAGATTTGCAAAAATGGAATAGAAATGGCCAAAATTTATTTAAAAAGCCTCAAAAATGGACAAAAAATGCATTAGAAATGGCCAAAACCGGCTTAAAAGGGTTAGAGGTATGCGAGAACGGTTTAGAAAAAGCCAAATTAGGCTTAAAAGGGGCTAGAGATGAGCAAAAAAGGGTTAGAAATGGCCAAAAATAGCTTAAAATGGGTTAGATATAGCCAAAAAAGGGTTAAAATGGGTTAGTAGTGGGTAAAAAAGGGTTAGATGTAGCCGAAAATGGCATAAAACGTGTGAGAACTGGGCCAAAAATGGGTCAGAAAAGAAAAAAAAAATGCTTATAATTACTTGAATGCGGAAGAGAGTGTTTTAGAAAGAGCCCAAAACGGCTTTAAAAGGGTTAGATGTATGCAAAAATGGGTTACAAATGGCCAAAAACGCCTTAAAATGGGATAGAAATAGTGAAAAATGGCTTAAAATGTGTTAGAAGTGTGTAAAAATGGTTTAGATAAACCCCAAAATGGTTTAAATCGTGTGAGCAATGGGCAAAAAATGAGTTAGAAAAGGAAAGAAAAATGGCTTAAACCAGGTTGAAAGTCAGAAAAATGGTGTAGAAAGACCCAAACGTGTCTTTAAAAGGGCTAGAGATGAGCAGAAATGGGTTAGAAATGGCAAAGAATGGCTTAAAAGAGGTTAGAGATGTGCCAGAAATGGTTAGAAATGGCCAAAACTGCTTTAAAGCAGGTTAGAGATGTGCAAAAATGGGCTAGAAATGGCCAAAAATGGATTCAAGTGGGTAAAGAAATGGGGAAAACTGGGTTAGAAACAGAAAAAAAACTAGCTTAAAACGGGTGGAAAGTGGGCAAAAATGGTTTAGAATGAGTCAAAAATGCATTAAAAGGGTTCTAGACACGCAAAAATGGGATAGAAATGGCCAAAAATGATTTAAAACGGGTTAGAAATGTTCAAAAATTGGATTAGAAATGGCCAAAACCGGTTTAAAAAGGGTTAGAGGTAAGCAGAGATGAGTGAGAAATAGCCAAAACCGGCTTAAAAAAGGTTAGAGATGTGCAAAAATGGGTCAGAAATGACCAAAGCTGGCTTAAAATGGGTTAGAAACGGCCAAAAAAGCTTTAAAGCGGGTTAGAGATGTGCAAAAACGGGTTAGAAATGGCCTAAGTTGGCCAAAAGCGGGTTAGAAATGGCCAAAAAGGCTTTAAAGCAGGTTAGAGATGTGTGTGCAATGGTTAGAAATGGCAAAAATGGGTTAAAGCAGGTAAGAAATGGGGAAAAGTTGGTTAGAAAGGAAATAGAAAAAAACTTCAAACGAGTGGAAAGTTGGCAAAAATCGTTCAGGTAGAGCAAAAAAAGGCTTAAAAAGGGTTAGAGCTGAGGAAAAATGGGTTATAAATGGCCAAAAGCGGCTTAAAGGTGGTTAGATAGGGGTAAAACTGGGGTAGGAATGGCCAAAAATTGCTTAAAATGGGTTAGAAGTTTGCAAAACTGTGCTAGAAATGGCCCAAAAGGTTTAAATTGGGATAGAAATGGTGAAAAATGGCTTAAAATGCGTTAGGAGTGAGCAAAAATGGGTTAGATATAGCCGAAAACGGTTTAGATCGTGTGAGAAACAGGCAAAAAATGAGTTAGAAAAGAACTAAAAATGGCTTAAAACGGGTTGAGAGCGAGAAAACATCGTGTAGAAAGAGGCAAAAATGGCTTTAAAAGGGTTAGAGATGTGCAAAAATGGGTTAGAAATGGCAAAAAATGGCTTAAAAGGGCTTATAGATGTGCCAAAAATGGTTGGAAATGGCCAAAAATGCTTTAAAGCAGGTTAGAGATGTGTAAAAGTGGGTTAGAAATGGCCAAAAATGGATTAATGCGGGTAATAATTGGGAGAAACTGTGTTAGAAACAGAAAAAAAAAAAAAGCTTAATAAGAGTTGAAGGAGGGCAAAAATGGTTAAGGTATAGCCAAAAAAGGCTTAAAAAGGGTAAGAGATATGCAAAAACTGGGATAGAAATGGCCAAAAAGGCTTTAAAGCAGGTTAGAGATGTGCAAAAACTGGTCAGAAATGGCCAAAAATGGATTAAAGCGGGAGAGAAATGGGAAAAACTGCATTAGAAACAGAAAAAAAGCATAAAAAGTTTTGAATGAGGGAAAAAATGGTGAAGATATAGCCCAAAAAGGCTTAAATAGGATTAGAGATGTGCAAAAATGGGATAGAAATGGCCAAAAACTCTTTAAAATGTGTTAGAAATGGAGAAAAATGGGTTAGAAATGGATAAAAAATGGATAAGAAATGGCCAAAAGTAGCTTAAAAGGGGTTAGAGATGTGCAAAAATGAGTTAGAAATGGCCAAGAATGGCATAAAACAGGTTAAGAATGGCCAAAATTGGGTTAGAAATGGCCAAAAAGGCTTTAAAGCAGGTAAGAGATGTGTAAAAAAAAAAAAAAAATAAAATGGTTAGAAGTGGCAAAAAATGGATTAAAGATGGTGAGAAATGCAGAAAACTGGGTTAGAAACAGAAAAAAAAAATAGCATAAGCCGTGTTGAAAGTGGGGAGAAATGGTTTAGAAAGAACCAAAAATGGCTTTAAAAGGGTTAGAGATTTGCAAAAATGGAATAGAAATGGCCAAAATTTATTTAAAAAGCCTCAAAAATGGACAAAAAATGCATTAGAAATGGCCAAAACCGGCTTAAAAGGGTTAGAGGTACGCGAGAACGGTTTAGAAAAAGCCAAAATTGGCTTAAAAGGGGCTAGAGATGAGCAAAAAAGGGTTAGAAATGGCCAAAAATAGCTTAAAATGGGTTAGATATAGCCAAAAAAGGGTTAAAATGGGTTAGTAGTGGGTAAAAAAGGGTTAGATGTAGCCGAAAATGGCATAAAACGTGTGAGAACTGGGCCAAAAATGGGTCAGAAAAGAAAAAAAAATGCTTATAATTACTTGAATGCGGAAGAGAGTGTTTTAGAAAGAGCCCAAAACGGCTTTAAAAGGGTTAGATGTATGCAAAAATGGGTTAGAAATGGCCAAAAACGCCTTAAAATGGGATAGAAATAGTGAAAAATGGCTTAAAATGTGTTAGAAGTGTGTAAAAATGGTTTAGATAAATCCAAAAATGGTTTAAATCGTGCGAGCAATGGGCAAAAAATGAGTTAGAAAGGGAAAGAAAAACGGCTTAAACCAGGTTGAAAGTCAGAAAAAATGGTGTAGAAAGACCCAAACGTGGCTTTAAAAGGGCTAGAGATGAGCAGAAATGGGTTAGAAATGGCAAAGAATGGCTTAAAAGAGGTTAGAGATGTGCCAGAAATGGTTAGAAATGGCCAAAACTGCTTTAAAGCCAGTTAGAGATGTGCAAAAATGGGCTAGAAATGGCCAAAAATGGATTCAAGTGGGTAAAGAAATGGGGAAAACTGGGTTAGAAACAGAAAAAAACTAGCTTAAAACGGGTGGAAAGTGGGCAAAAATGGTTTAGAATGAGTCAAAAATGCATTAAAAGGGTTCTAGAGTTGCTGAGGTGAGTAGCTTGTGAGAGGACGCCTGCAACACCGGAGCGGAGAGGGGAGAGATCAGCGTCCAGGAGCCTCACCTCAGAGCGACAAGAGCCACTGAGGAGGGAGCCTCAAGTCCTCAACAGGACTTGCCCAGGACTCGGAAGCTCAGCTCCCGCGAGGGGCTGACTCACAGGGGGCGGAGCCAGGAGGCTCGGTGTCAGATTCAAACCGGCCATCAAGGGCCACTCTCGATCAGTTGCTGAGGTGAGTAGCTTGCGAGAGGACGCCTGCAACACCGGAGCGGAGAGGGGAGAGATCAGCGTCCAGGAGCCTCACCTCAGAGCGACAAGAGCCACTGAGGAGGGAGCCTCAAGTCCTCAACAGGACTTGCCCAGGACTCGGAAGCTCAGCTCCCGCGAGGGGCTGACTCACAGGGGGCGGAGCCAAGAGGAGTGGCACCAGCTGGGAGTGGCTAAAAAACCTTCCCAGGGAGCGCGGCGAACAGAGCCGGCAAACAGAGAGCGTCGAGGCAGAGGGTCGAGGCAGTTTGCGCGGCAGTTCGCGCGGGCAGGCGAGCGGGCAGGCGAGCGGGCAGGGAAGCGTTCCATCCGCCTCATCGAGAGGACTCGCCTGGAGTACAGGAGGGGGAAGGAGTGCTGAGGGACGTAGACGGATTGATTGACCAGATAGATCATGGTTACAACACGATCGAAAGCTGTAGTGAGTACTAATGTGGGTATCCAGACTGAGCCTTCCTGCAGACATGCAGCTGTGCAGGTCTCTGGCTGCAGCGAATGCCTGAGCCTGGCACTTGTATTGGAGGGAGCCAGTGACACTGCTTGTGTTCGCTGTGAGCAAATAAATGACCTGCTCAGGCAGGTGGCTGAACTGAGGGAGGAGGTAGAAAGGTTGAGAGCCATTAGAGAGTGTGAAAGTGAAATAGATTGGTGGAACCACACCCTAAGGCAAGGGCAGAGGGAAGTGGTTCAACAAGATATGGATCCCCTTCCCTCCTACCATCAGACAGAAGGAGAGAGCTTAATGGACAAGGATGGATGGAGGGAGGTTCCTCCTCGGAGAGGTAAGCGAAAACCCTCACAATCCCTTCCTCCCTCCCAGTTGCCCTTGAATAACAGGTATGAGGTCTTGGAAATTCAGGGCCAGGTGAATGGAGATGGTGAGGCAAATCTATCTAGTGAGTCACCCAGGGCTAGTCACTCACCCACATGCCTCAGAACTTCCCCAACCAAGAAGAAAAGAAGAGTAATTGTGGTGGGTGACTCCCTTCTGAGGGGAACAGAAGGGCCCATTTGTCGACCGGATCCACCCCACAGGGAGGTCTGCTGCCTGCCTGGGGCTCGGATTAGAGATGTTAAAAATAAGCTCTCTGAACTGGTGCAGCCGTCTGACTACTACCCACTGCTGGTTTTTCAGGTTGGCAGTGACGAAATTATTACGAGGAACGTAAGGGCAATGAAGAGAGACTACAGGGCCCTGGGACGGCTGGTTAAAGGGTCTGGAGCGCAAGTGGTGTTTGCCTCCATACCTGTTGCAAGCGAGGGTGAAGGGATATATAAGAAGACTCTGCAGGTTAATGTATGGCTACGTGACTGGTGCCAAAGGCAGGGGTTTGGGTTTTTCAGTCACGGGTTGCTGTATGGGACACCTGGTTTGCTGGTGACAGGCGGGATACACCAGTCCCAGAGAAAAAAAAGGGTTTTGGGGCAGGAGTTAGCAGGGCTTATTGACAGGGCTTTAAACTAGTTAGGAAGGGGGGAGGGGATTTAACTGGGCCTGTTGGGGACAAGCCCAAGAGGAACATGCTAGGGATTGAAGGGTGGCGGGCTAAGGAGGACTATCAATCTCTTGTTTCACTTGTGGGAAAGGATAGCTCTTTAGACCCTGTCCCGCAGGGGAAAAAGAGTACTAGGACTGGCTCCCTGAAATGCCTGTACACCAATGCACGCAGCATGGGGAATAAACAGGAGGAGTTAGAAGTCTGTGTGCGGGCTAAAGGTTATGATCTAGTGGCGATTACAGAGACATGGTGGGACAGTTCACATGACTGGAATGTGGTCATGGATGGCTATGTCCTTTTTAGGAAAGATAGGTCAGCGAAGCGAGGTGGTGGAGTTGCTCTTTACGTGAGAGAGCAACTAGAATGTATTGAGTTCTGTCCGGGTCGGATGAGGAGCAAGTGGAATGTCTGTGGGTACGAATCAAGGGGCTGACTGGCACGGGTGATACAGTTGTGGGGGTCTATTACAGACCTCCTGATCAGGACGAAGGAGTTGATGAGGCTTTCTACAGGCAACTGGAAGTAGCCTCGCGACTACATGCCTTAGTCGTCGTGGGGGACTTTAATTACCCCGATATTTGCTGGAAGACTCACACAGCCAGTCATTCACAGTCTAGGAGGTTCCTCGAGTGCATTGATGATAATTTCTTAATGCAAATGGTGGACGTACCAACTAGGGGAGCAGCGCTGCTAGATTTAGTACTCGCCAACAAGGAGGGTTTGGTCGAAGTGGTGACGGTCAATGGCAGCCTTGGCTGCAGTGACCATGAGATGGTGGAGTTTAGGATCCTGTGTGGGAGGAATAGAATACCTAGCAAAGCCACAGTTCTGGATTTCCGAAGGGCCAACTTTGGCCTCTTCAGTCAACTGCTAAGGGAAGTCTCATGGGAAAGTGTACTAGGCGGTAAAGGGGCTCAAGATAGTTGGTTAGCATTCAAGGACCGCTTCTTCCAAGCTCAGGATCGGAGCGTCCCAATGAGTAGGAAGTCAAGTAAGGGATCTAGGAGACCGGCGTGGTTAAACAAGGAGCTGCTGGGCAAACTCAAGTGGAAAAGGAGAATCTATGGATTATGGAAGGAGGGGCTGGCCGCTTGGGAGGAATATAGGACAGTTGTTAGAGGATGTAGGGAGGCAATTAGGACAGCTAAGGCCTCCTTGGAACTCAATCTTGCTAGTCGGGTTAAAGACAATAGAAAGGGCTTCTTCAAATACATAGCAAATAAAACTAAAACAAGAGGCAATATAGGCCCACTGCTGAACGAAGTGGGTACCCTGGAGACAGAGGATATAAAGAAGGCAGAGGTGCTGAATGCCTTCTTTGCCTCTGTCTTTACTCCTGCAGACTCTCCCCGAGGGCCCCGGATTTCTATAGCCCCAGAAGGAGTCAGGACAAAGGAGGAGTTTGCTTTGGTAGATGAGGATTGGGTTAGGGATCAGCTATGCAAACTGGACATCTGTAAATCGATGGGTCCGGATGGAATGCACCCACGGGTGCTGAGGGAGCTGGCGGAGGTCATTGCTAGGCCACTTTCCATCATCTTTGGTAAGTCGTGGGAAATGGGCGAGGTGCCTGAGGATTGGCGGATGGCAAAGGTCACACCAATCTATAAGAAGGGCAAGAAGGAGGACCCGGGTAATTATAGACCGGTCAGCCTTACCTCCATCCCTGGAAAGATGATGGAACAACTTATTCTTGACTCCATCACTAGGCATATCAAGGATGAGGGGGTCATTAAGAACAGCCAACATGGTTTTATGAGGGGGAAGTCATGTATGACCAACCTTATAGCCTTCTATGAGGAAGTGACTAGGTGGAGGGATGATGGTAGAGCGGTAGATGTAGTTTTTCTTGATTTCAGTAAGGCATTTGATACTGTCTCCCACAGCATCCTCATAGATAAGCTGAGGAAGTGTGGGCTTGACGATCAAGTAGTGAGGTGGATCGAGAACTGGTTGAAAGGAAGAAGGCAGAGAGTTGTGGTCAATGGCGCAGAATCTAGCTGGAGGTCTGTGACTAGTGGAGTTCCTCAGGGGTCGGTGCTGGGACCGGTGCTGTTTAATATTTTCATCAATGACCTGGATGAGGGAACTGAGTGCACCCTCAGCAAGTTTGCTGATGACACAAAACTGGGAGGAGTGGCTGACACACCAGAGGACTGTGCTGCCATTCAGCGAGACCTGGACAGGCTGGAGAGTTGGGCGGGGAGAAACTGGATGAAATTTAACAAGGGCAAGTGTAGAGTCTTGCATCTGGGGAAGAACAACCCCATGTACCAGTACAGGTTGGGGGGTGACCTGCTGGAAAGTAGTGAAGGGGAAAGGGACCTGGGGGTCCTGGTGGATAGGAGGATGACCATGAGCCAGCAATGTGCTCTTGTGGCCAAGAAGGCAAATGGCATCTTAGGGTGCATTAGAAAGGGAGTGGTTAGTAGGTCAAGAGAGGTTCTCCTCCCCCTCTACTCAGCCTTGGTGAGGCCGCATCTGGAATATTGCGTCCAGTTCTGGGCCCCTCTGTTCAAGAAGGACAGGGAATTGCTTGAAGGAGTCCAGCGCAGAGCCACAAAGATGATTAAGGGAGTGGAACATCTCCCTTATGAGGAGAGGCTGAGGGAGCTGGGTCTCTTTAGCTTGCAAAAGAGGAGACTGAGGGGTGACCTCATCAATGTTTACAAATATGTGAAGGGTAGGTGTCAGGATGATGGAGCTAGGCTTTTTTCAGTGATATCCAGTGATAGGACAAGGGGCAATGGGTGTAAACTGGAGCATAGGAAGTTCCACGTTAACATCAGGAAGAACTTCTTTACTGTAAGAGTGACAGAGCACTGGAACAGGCTGCCCAGGGGGGTTGTGGAGTCTCCTACACTGGAGATATTCAAGGCCCGCCTGGACAAGTTCCTGTGTGATGTACTGTAGGTTACCCTGCTCTTGCAGGGGGGTTGGACTAGATGATCTTTTTAGGTCCCTTCCAACCCTTGGGATTCTGTGATTCTGTGATTCTGTGACATGCAAAAATGGGATAGAAATGGCCAAAAATGATTTAAAATGGGTTAGAAATGGACAAAAATTGGATTAGAAATGGCCAAAACCGGTTTAAAAAGGGTTAGAGGTAAGCAGAGATGAGTGAGAAATAGCCAAAACCAGCTTAAAAAAGGTTAGAGATGTGCAAAAATGGGTCAGAAATGACCAAAGCTGGCTTAAAATGGGTTAGAAACGGCCAAAAAAGCTTTAAAGCGGGTTAGAGATGTGCAAAAACGGGTTAGAAATGGCCTAAGTTGGCCAAAAGCGGGTTAGAAATGGCCAAAAAGGCTTTAAAGCAGGTTAGAGATGTGTGTGCAATGGTTAGAAATGGCAAAAATGGGTTAAAGCAGGTAAGAAATGGGGAAAAGTTGGTTAGAAAGGAAATAGAAAAAACCTTCAAACGAGTGGAAAGTTGGCAAAAATCGTTCAGGTAGAGCAAAAAAAGGCTTAAAAAGGGTTAGAGCTGAGGAAAAATGGGTTATAAATGGCCAAAAGCGGCTTAAAGGTGGTTAGATAGGGGTAAAACTGGGGTAGGAATGGCCAAAAATTGCTTAAAATGGGTTAGAAGTTTGCAAAACTGTGCTAGAAATGGCCCAAAAGGTTTAAATTGGGATAGAAATGGTGAAAAATGGCTTAAAATGCGTTAGGAGTGAGCAAAAATGGGTTAGATATAGCCGAAAACGGTTTAGATCGTGTGAGAAACAGGCAAAAAATGAGTTAGAAAAGAACTAAAAATGGCTTAAAACGGGTTGAGAGCGAGAAAACATCGTGTAGAAAGAGGCAAAAATGGCTTTAAAAGGGTTAGAGATGTGCAAAAATGGGTTAGAAATGGCAAAAAATGGCTTAAAAGGGCTTATAGATGTGCCAAAAATGGTTGGAAATGGCCAAAAATGCTTTAAAGCAGGTTAGAGATGTGTAAAAGTGGGTTAGAAATGGCCAAAAATGGATTAATGCGGGTAATAATTGGGAGAAACTGTGTTAGAAACAGAAAAAAAAAAAAAGCTTAATAAGAGTTGAAGGAGGGCAAAAATGGTTAAGGTATAGCCAAAAAAGGCTTAAAAAGGGTAAGAGATATGCAAAAACTGGGATAGAAATGGCCAAAAAGGCTTTAAAGCAGGTTAGAGATGTGCAAAAACTGGTCAGAAATGGCCAAAAATGGATTAAAGCGGGAGAGAAATGGGAAAAACTGCATTAGAAACAGAAAAAAAGCATAAAAAGTTTTGAATGAGGGAAAAAATGGTGAAGATATAGCCCAAAAAGGCTTAAATAGGATTAGAGATGTGCAAAAATGGGATAGAAATGGCCAAAAACTCTTTAAAATCTGTTAGAAATGGATAAAAAATGGATAAGAAATGGCCAAAAGTAGCTTAAAAGGGGTTAGAGATGTGCAAAAATGAGTTAGAAATGGCCAAGAATGGCATAAAACAGGTTAAGAATGGCCAAAATTGGGTTAGAAATGGCCAAAAAGGCTTTAAAGCAGGTAAGAGATGTGTAAAAAAAAAAAAAAATAAAATGGTTAGAAGTGGCAAAAAATGGATTAAAGATGGTGAGAAATGCAGAAAACTGGGTTAGAAACAGAAAAAAAAATAGCATAAACCGTGTTGAAAGTGGGGAGAAATGGTTTAGAAAGAACCAAAAATGGCTTTAAAAGGGTTAGAGATTTGCAAAAATGGAATAGAAATGGCCAAAATTTATTTAAAAAGCCTCAAAAATGGACAAAAAATGCATTAGAAATGGCCAAAACCGGCTTAAAAGGGTTAGAGGTATGCGAGAACGGTTTAGAAAAAGCCAAATTAGGCTTAAAAGGGGCTAGAGATGAGCAAAAAAGGGTTAGAAATGGCCAAAAATAGCTTAAAATGGGTTAGATATAGCCAAAAAAGGGTTAAAATGGGTTAGTAGTGGGTAAAAAAGGGTTAGATGTAGCCGAAAATGGCATAAAACGTGTGAGAACTGGGCCAAAAATGGGTCAGAAAAGAAAAAAAAATGCTTATAACTAGTTGAATGCAGAAGAAAGTGTTTTAGAAAGAGCCCAAAACGGCTTTAAAAGGGTTAGATGTATGCAAAAATGGGTTAGAAATGGCCAAAAACGCCTTAAAATGGGATAGAAATAGTGAAAAATGGCTTAAAATGTGTTAGAAGTGTGTAAAAATGGTTTAGATAAACCCCAAAATGGTTTAAATCGTGTGAGCAATGGGCAAAAAATGAGTTAGAAAAGGAAAGAAAAATGGCTTAAACCAGGTTGAAAGTCAGAAAAAATGGTGTAGAAAGACCCAAACGTGTCTTTAAAAGGGCTAGAGATGAGCAGAAATGGGTTAGAAATGGCAAAGAATGGCTTAAAAGAGGTTAGAGATGTGCCAGAAATGGTTAGAAATGGCCAAAACTGCTTTAAAGCAGGTTAGAGATGTGCAAAAATGGGCTAGAAATGGCCAAAAATGGATTCAAGTGGGTAAAGAAATGGGGAAAACTGGGTTAGAAACAGAAAAAAAACTAGCTTAAAACGGGTGGAAAGTGGGCAAAAATGGTTGAGAAAGAGTCAAAAATGCATTAAAAGGGTTCTAGGCACGCAAAAATGGGATAGAAATGGCCAAAAATGATTTAAACCGGGTTAGAAATGGACAAAAATTGGATTAGAAATGGCCAAAACCGGTTTAAAAAGGGTTAGAGGTAAGCAGAGATGAGTGAGAAATAGCCAAAACCGGCTTAAAAAAGGTTAGAGATGTGCAAAAATGGGTCAGAAATGACCAAAGCTGGCTTAAAATGGGTTAGAAACGGCCAAAAAAGCTTTAAAGCGGGTTAGAGATGTGCAAAAACGGGTTAGAAATGGCCTAAGTTGGCCAAAAGCGGGTTAGAAATGGCCAAAAAGGCTTTAAAGCAGGTTAGAGATGTGTGTGCAATGGTTAGAAATGGCAAAAATGGGTTAAAGCAGGTAAGAAATGGGGAAAAGTTGGTTAGAAAGGAAATAGAAAAAACCTTCAAACGAGTGGAAAGTTGGCAAAAATCGTTCAGGTAGAGCAAAAAAAGGCTTAAAAAGGGTTAGAGCTGAGGCAAAATGGGTTATAAATGGCCAAAAGCGGCTTAAAGGTGGTTAGATAGGGGTAAAACTGGGGTAGGAATGGCCAAAAATTGCTTAAAATGGGTTAGAAGTTTGCAAAACTGTGCTAGAAATGGCCCAAAAGGTTTAAATTGGGATAGAAATGGTGAAAAATGGCTTAAAATGCGTTAGGAGTGAGCAAAAATGGGTTAGATATAGCCGAAAACGGTTTAGATCGTGTGAGAAACAGGCAAAAAATGAGTTAGAAAAGAACTAAAAATGGCTTAAAACGGGTTGAGAGCGAGAAAACATCGTGTAGAAAGAGGCAAAAATGGCTTTAAAAGGGTTAGAGATGTGCAAAAATGGGTTAGAAATGGCAAAAAATGGCTTAAAAAAAACTGGGTTAGAAACAGAAAAAAAAAAATAGCATAAACCGTGTTGAAAGTGGGGAGAAATGGTTTAGAAAGAACCAAAAATGGCTTTAAAAGGGTTAGAGATTTGCAAAAATGGAATAGAAATGGCCAAAATTTATTTAAAAAGCCTCAAAAATGGACAAAAATGCATTAGAAATGGCCAAAACCGGCTTAAAAGGGTTAGAGGTATGCGAGAACGGTTTAGAAAAAGCCAAAATTGGCTTAAAAGGGGCTAGAGATGAGCAAAAAAGGGTTAGAAATGGCCAAAAATAGCTTAAAATGGGTTAGATATAGACAAAAAAGGGTTAAAATGGGTTAGTAGTGGGTAAAAAAGGGTTGATGTAGCCGAAAATGGCATAAAACGTGTGAGAACTGGGCCAAAAATGGGTCAGAAAAGAAAAAAAAAATGCTTATAACTAGTTGAATGCAGAAGAAAGTGTTTTAGAAAGAGCCCAAAACGGCTTTAAAAGGGTTAGATGTATGCAAAAATGGGTTAGAAATGGCCAAAAACGCCTTAAAATGGGATAGAAATAGTGAAAAATGGCTTAAAATGTGTTAGAAGTGTGTAAAAATGGTTTAGATAAACCCCAAAATGGTTTAAATCGTGTGAGCAATGGGCAAAAAATGAGTTAGAAAAGGAAAGAAAAATGGCTTAAACCAGGTTGAAAGTCAGAAAAAATGGTGTAGAAAGACCCAAACGTGTCTTTAAAAGGGCTAGAGATGAGCAGAAATGGTTAGAAATGGCAAAGAATGGCTTAAAAGAGGTTAGAGATGTGCCAGAAATGGTTAGAAATGGCCAAAACTGCTTTAAAGCAGGTTAGAGATGTGCAAAAATGGGCTAGAAATGGCCAAAAATGGATTCAAGTGGGTAAAGAAATGGGGAAAACTGGGTTAGAAACAGAAAAAAAACTAGCTTAAAACGGGTGGAAAGTGGGCAAAAATGGTTTAGAATGAGTAAAAAATGCATTAAAAGGGTTCTAGACATGCAAAAATGGGATAGAAATGGCCAAAAATGATTTAAAACGGGTTAGAAATGGACAAAAATTGGATTAGAAATGGCCAAAACCGGTTTAAAAAGGGTTAGAGGTAAGCAGAGATGAGTGAGAAATAGCCAAAACCGGCTTAAAAAAGGTTAGAGATGTGCAAAAATGGGTCAGAAATGACCAAAGCTGGCTTAAAATGGGTTAGAAACGGCCAAAAAAGCTTTAAAGCGGGTTAGAGATGTGCAAAAACGGGTTAGAAATGGCCTAAGTTGGCCAAAAGCGGGTTAGAAATGGCCAAAAAGGCTTTAAAGCAGGTTAGAGATGTGTGTGCAATGGTTAGAAATGGCAAAAATGGGTTAAAGCAGGTAAGAAATGGGGAAAAGTTGGTTAGAAAGGAAATAGAAAAAACCTTCAAACGAGTGGAAAGTTGGCAAAAATCGTTCAGGTAGAGCAAAAAAAAGGCTTAAAAAGGGTTAGAGCTGAGGCAAAATGGGTTATAAATGGCCAAAAGCGGCTTAAAGGTGGTTAGATAGGGGTAAAACTGGGGTAGGAATGGCCAAAAATTGCTTAAAATGGGTTAGAAGTTTGCAAAACTGTGCTAGAAATGGCCCAAAAGGTTTAAATTGGGATAGAAATGGTGAAAAATGGCTTAAAATGCGTTAGGAGTGAGCAAAAATGGGTTAGATATAGCCGAAAACGGTTTAGATCGTGTGAGAAACAGGCAAAAAATGAGTTAGAAAAGAACTAAAAATGGCTTAAAACGGGTTGAGAGCGAGGAAAACATCGTGTAGAAAGAGGCAAAAATGGCTTTAAAAGGGTTAGAGATGTGCAAAAATGGGTTAGAAATGGCAAAAAATGGCTTAAAAAAAACTGGGTTAGAAACAGAAAAAAAAAAATAGCATAAACCGTGTTGAAAGTGGGGAGAAATGGTTTAGAAAGAACCAAAAATGGCTTTAAAAGGGTTAGAGATTTGCAAAAATGGAATAGAAATGGCCAAAATTTATTTAAAAAGCCTCAAAAATGGACAAAAATGCATTAGAAATGGCCAAAACCGGCTTAAAAGGGTTAGAGGTATGCGAGAACGGTTTAGAAAAAGCCAAAATTGGCTTAAAAGGGGCTAGAGATGAGCAAAAAAGGGTTAGAAATGGCCAAAAATAGCTTAAAATGGTTAGATATAGACAAAAAAGGGTTAAAATGGGTTAGTAGTGGGTAAAAAAGGGTTGATGTAGCCGAAAATGGCATAAAACGTGTGAGAACTGGGCCAAAAATGGGTCAGAAAAGAAAAAAAAAATGCTTATAACTAGTTGAATGCAGAAGAAAGTGTTTTAGAAAGAGCCCAAAACGGCTTTAAAAGGGTTAGATGTATGCAAAAATGGGTTAGAAATGGCCAAAAACGCCTTAAAATGGGATAGAAATAGTGAAAAATGGCTTAAAATGTGTTAGAAGTGTGTAAAAATGGTTTAGATAAACCCCAAAATGGTTTAAATCGTGTGAGCAATGGGCAAAAAATGAGTTAGAAAAGGAAAGAAAAATGGCTTAAACCAGGTTGAAAGTCAGAAAAAATGGTGTAGAAAGACCCAAACGTGTCTTTAAAAGGGCTAGAGATGAGCAGAAATGGGTTAGAAATGGCAAAGAATGGCTTAAAAGAGGTTAGAGATGTGCCAGAAATGGTTAGAAATGGCCAAAACTGCTTTAAAGCAGGTTAGAGATGTGCAAAAATGGGCTAGAAATGGCCAAAAATGGATTCAAGTGGGTAAAGAAATGGGGAAAACTGGGTTAGAAACAGAAAAAAAACTAGCTTAAAACGGGTGGAAAGTGGGCAAAAATGGTTTAGAATGAGTAAAAAATGCATTAAAAGGGTTCTAGACATGCAAAAATGGGATAGAAATGGCCAAAAATGATTTAAAACGGGTTAGAAATGGACAAAAATTGGATTAGAAATGGCCAAAACCGGTTTAAAAAGGGTTAGAGGTAAGCAGAGATGAGTGAGAAATAGCCAAAACCGGCTTAAAAAAGGTTAGAGATGTGCAAAAATGGGTCAGAAATGACCAAAGCTGGCTTAAAATGGGTTAGAAACGGCCAAAAAAGCTTTAAAGCGGGTTAGAGATGTGCAAAAACGGGTTAGAAATGGCCTAAGTTGGCCAAAAGCGGGTTAGAAATGGCCAAAAAGGCTTTAAAGCAGGTTAGAGATGTGTGTGCAATGGTTAGAAATGGCAAAAATGGGTTAAAGCAGGTAAGAAATGGGGAAAAGTTGGTTAGAAAGGAAATAGAAAAAACCTTCAAACGAGTGGAAAGTTGGCAAAAATCGTTCAGGTAGAGCAAAAAAAGGCTTAAAAAGGGTTAGAGCTGAGGAAAAATGGGTTATAAATGGCCAAAAGCGGCTTAAAGGTGGTTAGATAGGGGTAAAACTGGGGTAGGAATGGCCAAAAATTGCTTAAAATGGGTTAGAAGTTTGCAAAACTGTGCTAGAAATGGCCCAAAAGGTTTAAATTGGGATAGAAATGGTGAAAAATGGCTTAAAATGCGTTAGGAGTGAGCAAAAATGGGTTAGATATAGCCGAAAACGGTTTAGATCGTGTGAGAAACAGGCAAAAAATGAGTTAGAAAAGAACTAAAAATGGCTTAAAACGGGTTGAGAGCGAGAAAACATCGTGTAGAAAGAGGCAAAAATGGCTTTAAAAGGGTTAGAGATGTGCAAAAAATGGGTTAGAAATGGCAAAAAATGGCTTAAAAAAAAACTGGGTTAGAAACAGAAAAAAAAAAATAGCATAAACCGTGTTGAAAGTGGGGAGAAATGGTTTAGAAAGAACCAAAAATGGCTTTAAAAGGGTTAGAGATTTGCAAAAATGGAATAGAAATGGCCAAAATTTATTTAAAAAGCCTCAAAAATGGACAAAAATGCATTAGAAATGGCCAAAACCGGCTTAAAAGGGTTAGAGGTATGCGAGAACGGTTTAGAAAAAGCCAAAATTGGCTTAAAAGGGGCTAGAGATGAGCAAAAAAGGGTTAGAAATGGCCAAAAATAGCTTAAAATGGGTTAGATATAGACAAAAAAGGTTAAAATGGGTTAGTAGTGGGTAAAAAAGGGTTGATGTAGCCGAAAATGGCATAAAACGTGTGAGAACTGGGCCAAAAATGGGTCAGAAAAGAAAAAAAAATGCTTATAACTAGTTGAATGCAGAAGAAAGTGTTTTAGAAAGAGCCCAAAACGGCTTTAAAAGGGTTAGATGTATGCAAAAATGGTTAGAAATGGCCAAAAACGCCTTAAAATGGGATAGAAATAGTGAAAAATGGCTTAAAATGTGTTAGAAGTGTGTAAAAATGGTTTAGATAAACCCCAAAATGGTTTAAATCGTGTGAGCAATGGGCAAAAAATGAGTTAGAAAAGGAAAGAAAAAATGGCTTAAACCAGGTTGAAAGTCAGAAAAAATGGTGTAGAAAGACCCAAACGTGTCTTTAAAAGGGCTAGAGATGAGCAGAAATGGGTTAGAAATGGCAAAGAATGGCTTAAAAGAGGTTAGAGATGTGCCAGAAATGGTTAGAAATGGCCAAAACTGCTTTAAAGCAGGTTAGAGATGTGCAAAAATGGCTAGAAATGGCCAAAAATGGATTCAAGTGGGTAAAGAAATGGGGAAAACTGGGTTAGAAACAGAAAAAAAACTAGCTTAAAACGGGTGGAAAGTGGGCAAAAATGGTTTAGAATGAGTAAAAAATGCATTAAAAGGGTTCTAGACATGCAAAAATGGGATAGAAATGGCCAAAAATGATTTAAAACGGGTTAGAAATGGACAAAAATTGGATTAGAAATGGCCAAAACCGGTTTAAAAAGGGTTAGAGGTAAGCAGAGATGAGTGAGAAATAGCCAAACCGGCTTAAAAAAGGTTAGAGATGTGCAAAAATGGGTCAGAAATGACCAAAGCTGCTTAAAATGGGTTAGAAACGGCCAAAAAAGCTTTAAGCGGGTTAGAGATGTGCAAAAACGGGTTAGAAATGGCCTAAGTTGGCCAAAAGCGGGTTAGAAATGGCCAAAAAGGCTTTAAAGCAGGTTAGAGATGTGTGTGCAATGGTTAGAAATGCAAAAATGGGTTAAAGCAGGTAAGAAATGGGGAAAAGTTGGTTAGAAAGGAAATAGAAAAAACCTTCAAACGAGTGGAAAGTTGGCAAAAATCGTTCAGGTAGAGCAAAAAAAGGCTTAAAAAGGGTTAGAGCTGAGGAAAAATGGGTTATAAATGGCAAAAGCGGCTTAAAGGTGGTTAGATAGGGGTAAAACTGGGGTAGGAATGGCCAAAAATTGCTTAAAATGGGTTAGAAGTTTGCAAAACTGTGCTAGAAATGCCCAAAAGGTTTAAATTGGGATAGAAATGGTGAAAAATGGCTTAAAATGCGTTAGGAGTGAGCAAAAATGGGTTAGATATAGCCGAAAACGGTTTAGATCGTGTGAGGAACAGGCAAAAAATGAGTTAGAAAAGAACTAAAAATGGCTTAAAACGGGTTGAGAGCGAGAAAACATCGTGTAGAAAGAGGCAAAAATGGCTTTAAAAGGGTTAGAGATGTGCAAAAATGGGTTAGAAATGGCAAAAAAATGGCTTAAAAAAAACTGGGTTAGAAACAGAAAAAAAAAAATAGCATAAACCGTGTTGAAAGTGGGGAGAAATGGTTTAGAAAGAACCAAAAAATGGCTTTAAAAGGGTTAGAGATTTGCAAAAATGGAATAGAAATGGCCAAAATTTATTTAAAAAGCCTCAAAAATGGACAAAAATGCATTAGAAATGGCCAAAACCGGCTTAAAAGGGTTAGAGGTATGCGAGAACGGTTTAGAAAAAGCCAAAATTGGCTTAAAAGGGGCTAGAGATGAGCAAAAAGGGTTAGAAATGGCCAAAAATAGCTTAAAATGGGTTAGATATAGACAAAAAAGGGTTAAAATGGGTTAGTAGTGGGTAAAAAAGGGTTGATGTAGCCGAAAATGGCATAAAACGTGTGAGAACTGGGCCAAAAATGGGTCAGAAAAGAAAAAAAAAATGCTTATAACTAGTTGAATGCAGAAGAAAGTGTTTTAGAAAGAGCCCAAAACGGCTTTAAAAGGGTTAGATGTATGCAAAAAATGGGTTAGAAATGGCCAAAAACGCCTTAAAATGGGATAGAAATAGTGAAAAATGGCTTAAAATGTGTTAGAAGTGTGTAAAAATGGTTTAGATAAACCCCAAAATGGTTTAAATCGTGTGAGCAATGGGCAAAAAATGAGTTAGAAAAGGAAAGAAAAAATGGCTTAAACCAGGTTGAAAGTCAGAAAAAATGGTGTAGAAAGACCCAAACGTGTCTTTAAAAGGGCTAGAGATGAGCAGAAATGGGTTAGAAATGGCAAAGAATGGCTTAAAAGAGGTTAGAGATGTGCCAGAAATGGTTAGAAATGGCCAAAACTGCTTTAAAGCAGGGTTAGAGATGTGCAAAAATGGGCTAGAAATGGCCAAAAATGGATTCAAGTGGGTAAAGAAATGGGGAAAACTGGGTTAGAAACAGAAAAAAACTAGCTTAAAACGGGTGGAAAGTGGGCAAAAATGGTTTAGAATGAGTCAAAAATGCATTAAAAGGGTTCTAGACATGCAAAAATGGGATAGAAATGGCCAAAAATGATTTAAAACGGGTTAGAAATGGACAAAAATTGGATTAGAAATGGCCAAAACCGGTTTAAAAAAGGTTAGAGGTAAGCAGAGATGAGTGAGAAATAGCCAAAACCAGCTTAAAAAGGTTAGAGATGTGCAAAAATGGGTCAGAAATGACCAAAGCTGGCTTAAAATGGTTAGAAACGGCCAAAAAAGCTTTAAAGCGGGTTAGAGATGTGCAAAAACGGGTTAGAAATGGCCTAAGTTGGCCAAAAGCGGGTTAGAAATGGCAAAAAGGCTTTAAAGCAGGTTAGAGATGTGTGTGCAATGGTTAGAAATGGCAAAAATGGGTTAAAGCAGGTAAGAAATGGGGAAAAGTTGGTTAGAAAGGAAATAGAAAAAACCTTCAAACGAGTGGAAAGTTGGCAAAAATCGTTCAGGTAGAGCAAAAAAAGGCTTAAAAAGGGTTAGAGCTGAGGAAAAATGGGTTATAAAATGGCCAAAAGCGGCTTAAAGGTGGTTAGATAGGGGTAAAACTGGGGTAGGAATGGCCAAAAATTGCTTAAAATGGGTTAGAAGTTTGCAAAAACTGTGCTAGAAATGGCCCAAAAGGTTTAAATTGGGATAGAAATGGTGAAAAATGGCTTAAAATGCGTTAGGAGTGAGCAAAAATGGGTTAGATATAGCCGAAAACGGTTTAGATCGTGTGAGAAACAGGCAAAAAATGAGTTAGAAAAGAACTAAAAATGGCTTAAAACGGGTTGAGAGCGAGAAAACATCGTGTAGAAAGAGGCAAAAATGGCTTTAAAAAGGGTTAGAGATGTGCAAAAATGGGTTAGAAATGGCAAAAAATGGCTTAAAAGGGCTTATAGATGTGCCAAAAATGGTTGGAAATGGCCAAAATGCTTTAAAGCAGGTTAGAGATGTGTAAAAGTGGGTTAGAAATGGCCAAAAATGGATTAATGCGGGTAATAATTGGGAGAAACTGTGTTAGAAACAGAAAAAAAAAAAAAAGCTTAATAAGAGTTGAAGGAGGGCAAAAATGGTTAAGGTATAGCCAAAAAAGGCTTAAAAAGGGTAAGAGATATGCAAAAACTGGGATAGAATGGCCAAAAAGGCTTTAAAGCAGGTTAGAGATGTGCAAAAACTGGTCAGAAATGGCCAAAAATGGATTAAAGCGGGAGAGAAATGGGAAAAACTGCATTAGAAAACAGAAAAAAAGCATAAAAAGTTTTGAATGAGGAAAAAATGGTGAAGATATAGCCCAAAAAGGCTTAAATAGGATTAGAGATGTGCAAAAATGGATAGAAATGGCCAAAAACTCTTTAAAATGTGTTAGAAATGGAGAAAAATGGGTTAGAAATGGATAAAAAATGGATAAGAAATGGCCAAAAGTAGCTTAAAAGGGGTTAGAGATGTGCAAAATGAGTTAGAAATGGCCAAGAATGCATAAAACAGGTTAAGAATGGCCAAAATTGGGTTAGAAATGGCCAAAAAGGCTTTAAAGCAGGTAAGAGATGTGTAAAAAAAAAAAAAAATAAAATGGTTAGAAGTGGCAAAAAATGGATTAAAGATGGTGAGAAATGCAGAAACTGGGTTAGAAACAGAAAAAAAAATAGCATAAACCGTGTTGAAAGTGGGGAGAAATGGTTTAGAAAGAACCAAAAATGGCTTTAAAAGGGTTAGAGATTTGCAAAAATGGAATAGAAATGGCCAAAATTTATTTAAAAAGCTCAAAAATGGACAAAAAATGCATTAGAAATGGCCAAAACCGGCTTAAAAGGGTTAGAGGTATGCGAGAACGGTTTAGAAAAGCCAAAATTGGCTTAAAAGGGGCTAGAGATGAGCAAAAAAGGGTTAGAAATGGCCAAAAATAGCTTAAAATGGGTTAGATATAGCAAAAAAGGGTTAAAATGGGTTAGTAGTGGGTAAAAAAGGGTTGATGTAGCCGAAAATGGCATAAAACGTGTGAGAACTGGGCCAAAAATGGGTCAGAAAAGAAAAAAAAATGCTTATAATTAGTTGAATGCAGAAGAAAGTGTTTTAGAAAGAGCCAAAAACGGCTTTAAAAGGGTTAGATGTATGCAAAAATGGGTTAGAAATGGCCAAAAACGCCTTAAAATGGGATAGAAATAGTGAAAAATGGCTTAAAATGTGTTAGAAGTGTGTAAAAATGGTTTAGATAAACCCCAAATGGTTTAAATCGTGTGAGCAATGGGCAAAAAATGAGTTAGAAAAGGAAAGAAAAATGGCTTAAACCAGGTGAAAGTCAGAAAAAATGGTGTAGAAAGACCCAAACGTGTCTTTAAAAGGGCTAGAGATGAGCAGAAATGGTTAGAAATGGCAAAGAATGGCTTAAAAGAGGTTAGAGATGTGCCAGAAATGGTTAGAAATGGCCAAAACTGCTTTAAAGCAGGTTAGAGATGTGCAAAAATGGGCTAGAAATGGCCAAAAATGGATTCAAGTGGTAAAGAAATGGGGAAAACTGGGTTAGAAACAGAAAAAAAAACTAGCTTAAAACGGGTGGAAAGTGGGCAAAAATGGTTAGAATGAGTCAAAAATGCATTAAAAGGGTTCTAGACATGCAAAAATGGGATAGAAATGGCCAAAAATGATTTAAAACGGGTTAGAAATGGACAAAAATTGGATTAGAAATGGCCAAAACCGGTTAAAAAGGGTTAGAGGTAAGCAGAGATGAGTGAGAAATAGCCAAAACCGGCTTAAAAAGGTTAGAGATGTGCAAAAATGGGTCAGAAATGACCAAAGCTGGCTTAAAATGGGTTAGAAACGGCCAAAAAAGCTTTAAAGCGGGTTACAGATGTGCAAAAACGGGTTAGAAATGGCCTAAGTTGGCCAAAAGCGGGTTAGAAATGCCAAAAAGGCTTTAAAGCAGGTTAGAGATGTGTGTGCAATGGTTAGAAATGGCAAAAATGGGTTAAAGCAGGTAAGAAATGGGGAAAAGTTGGTTAGAAAGGAAATAGAAAAAACCTTCAAACGAGTGGAAAGTTGGCAAAAATCGTTCAGGTAGAGCAAAAAAAGGCTTAAAAAGGGTTAGAGCTGAGGCAAAATGGGTTATAAATGGCCAAAAGCGGCTTAAAGGTGGTTAGATAGGGGTAAAACTGGGGTAGGAATGGCCAAAAATTGCTTAAAATGGGTTAGAAGTTTGCAAAACTGTGCTAGAAATGGCCCAAAAGGTTTAAATTGGGATAGAAATGGTGGAAAATGGCTTAAAATGCGTTAGGAGTGAGCAAAAATGGGTTAGATATAGCCGAAAACGGTTTAGATCGTGTGAGAAACAGGCAAAAAATGAGTTAGAAAAGAACTAAAAATGGCTTAAAACGGGTTGAGAGCGAGAAAACATCGTGTAGAAAGAGGCAAAAATGGCTTTAAAAGGGTTAGAGATGTGCAAAAATGGGTTAGAAATGGCAAAAAATGGCTTAAAAAAAGCTGGGTTAGAAACAGAAAAAAAAAATAGCATAAACCGTGTTGAAAGTGGGGAGAAATGGTTTAGAAAGAACCAAAAATGGCTTTAAAAGGGTTAGAGATTTGCAAAAATGGAATAGAAATGGCCAAAATTTATTTAAAAAGCCTCAAAAATGGACAAAAATGCATTAGAAATGGCCAAAACCGGCTTAAAAGGGTTAGAGGTATGCGAGAACGGTTTAGAAAAAGCCAAAATTGGCTTAAAAGGGGCTAGAGATGAGCAAAAAAGGGTTAGAAATGGCCAAAAATAGCTTAAAATGGGTTAGATATAGACAAAAAAGGATTAAAATGGGTTAGCAGTGGGTAAAAAAGGGTTGATGTAGCCGAAAATGGCATAAAACGTGTGAGAACTGGGCCAAAAATGGGTCAGAAAAGAAAAAAAAAATGCTTATAACTAGTTGAATGCAGAAGAAAGTGTTTTAGAAAGAGCCCAAAACGGCTTTAAAAGGGTTAGATGTATGCAAAAATGGGTTAGAAATGGCCAAAAACGCCTTAAAATGGGATAGAAATAGTGAAAAATGGCTTAAAATGTGTTAGAAGTGTGTAAAAATGGTTTAGATAAACCCCAAAATGGTTTAAATCGTGTGAGCAATGGGCAAAAAATGAGTTAGAAAAGGAAAGAAAAATGGCTTAAACCAGGTTGAAAGTCAGAAAAAATGGTGTAGAAAGACCCAAACGTGTCTTTAAAAGGGCTAGAGATGAGCAGAAATGGGTTAGAAATGGCAAAGAATGGCTTAAAAGAGGTTAGAGATGTGCCAGAAATGGTTAGAAATGGCCAAAACTGCTTTAAAGCAGGTTAGAGATGTGCAAAAATGGGCTAGAAATGGCCAAAAATGGATTCAAGTGGGTAAAGAAATGGGGAAAACTGGGTTAGAAACAGAAAAAAAACTAGCTTAAAACGGGTGGAAAGTGGGCAAAAATGGTTTAGAATGAGTAAAAAATGCATTAAAAGGGTTCTAGACATGCAAAAATGGGATAGAAATGGCCAAAAATGATTTAAACCGGGTTAGAAATGGACAAAAATTGGATTAGAAATGGCCAAAACCGGTTTAAAAAGGGTTAGAGGTAAGCAGAGATGAGTGAGAAATAGCCAAAACCAGCTTAAAAAAGGTTAGAGATGTGCAAAAATGGGTCAGAAATGACCAAAGCTGGCTTAAAATGGGTTAGAAACGGCCAAAAAAGCTTTAAAGCGGGTTAGAGATGTGCAAAAACGGGTTAGAAATGGCCTAAGTTGGCCAAAAGCGGGTTAGAAATGGCCAAAAAGGCTTTAAAGCAGGTTAGAGATGTGTGTGCAATGGTTAGAAATGGCAAAAATGGGTTAAAGCAGGTAAGAAATGGGGAAAAGTTGGTTAGAAAGGAAATAGAAAAAACCTTCAAACGAGTGGAAAGTTGGCAAAAATCGTTCAGGTAGAGCAAAAAAAGGCTTAAAAAGGGTTAGAGCTGAGGAAAAATGGGTTATAAATGGCCAAAAGCGGCTTAAAGGTGGTTAGATAGGGGTAAAACTGGGGTAGGAATGGCCAAAAATTGCTTAAAATGGGTTAGAAGTTTGCAAAACTGTGCTAGAAATGGCCCAAAAGGTTTAAATTGGGATAGAAATGGTGAAAAATGGCTTAAAATGCGTTAGGAGTGAGCAAAAATGGGTTAGATATAGCCGAAAACGGTTTAGATCGTGTGAGAAACAGGCAAAAAATGAGTTAGAAAAGAACTAAAAATGGCTTAAAACGGGTTGAGAGCGAGAAAACATCGTGTAGAAAGAGGCAAAAATGGCTTTAAAAGGGTTAGAGATGTGCAAAAATGGGTTAGAAATGGCAAAAAATGGCTTAAAAGGGCTTATAGATGTGCCAAAAATGGTTGGAAATGGCCAAAAATGCTTTAAAGCAGGTTAGAGATGTGTAAAAGTGGGTTAGAAATGGCCAAAAATGGATTAATGCGGGTAATAATTGGGAGAAACTGTGTTAGAAACAGAAAAAAAAAAAAAGCTTAATAAGAGTTGAAGGAGGGCAAAAATGGTTAAGGTATAGCCAAAAAAGGCTTAAAAAGGGTAAGAGATATGCAAAAACTGGGATAGAAATGGCCAAAAAGGCTTTAAAGCAGGTTAGAGATGTGCAAAAACTGGTCAGAAATGGCCAAAAATGGATTAAAGCGGGAGAGAAATGGGAAAAACTGCATTAGAAACAGAAAAAAAGCATAAAAAGTTTTGAATGAGGGAAAAAATGGTGAAGATATAGCCCAAAAAGGCTTAAATAGGATTAGAGATGTGCAAAAATGGGATAGAAATGGCCAAAAACTCTTTAAAATGTGTTAGAAATGGAGAAAAATGGGTTAGAAATGGATAAAAAATGGATAAGAAATGGCCAAAAGTAGCTTAAAAGGGGTTAGAGATGTGCAAAAATGAGTTAGAAATGGCCAAGAATGGCATAAAACAGGTTAAGAATGGCCAAAATTGGGTTAGAAATGGCCAAAAAGGCTTTAAAGCAGGTAAGAGATGTGTAAAAAAAAAAAAAATAAAATGGTTAGAAGTGGCAAAAAATGGATTAAAGATGGTGAGAAATGCAGAAAACTGGGTTAGAAACAGAAAAAAAAATAGCATAAACCGTGTTGAAAGTGGGGAGAAATGGTTTAGAAAGAACCAAAAATGGCTTTAAAAGGGTTAGAGATTTGCAAAAAATGGAATAGAAATGGCCAAAATTTATTTAAAAAGCCTCAAAAATGGACAAAAATGCATTAGAAATGGCCAAAACCGGCTTAAAAGGGTTAGAGGTATGCGAGAACGGTTTAGAAAAAGCCAAAATTGGGCTTAAAAGGGGCTAGAGATGAGCAAAAAAGGGTTAGAAATGGCCAAAAATAGCTTAAAATGGGTTAGATATAGCCAAAAAAGGGTTAAAATGGGTTAGTAGTGGGTAAAAAAGGGTTGATGTAGCCGAAAATGGCATAAAACGTGTGAGAACTGGGCCAAAAATGGGTCAGAAAAGAAAAAAAAATGCTTATAATTAGTTGAATGCAGAAGAAAGTGTTTTAGAAAGAGCCAAAAACGGCTTTAAAAGGGTTAGATGTATGCAAAAATGGGTTAGAAATGGCCAAAAACGCCTTAAAATGGGATAGAAATAGTGAAAAATGGCTTAAAATGTGTTAGAAGTGTGTAAAAATGGTTTAGATAAACCCAAAAATGGTTTAAATCGTGTGAGCAATGGGCAAAAAATGAGTTAGAAAAGGAAAGAAAAATGGCTTAAACCAGGTTGAAAGTCAGAAAAAATGGTGTAGAAAGACCCAAACGTGTCTTTAAAAGGGCTAGAGATGAGCAGAAATGGGTTAGAAATGGCAAAGAATGGCTTAAAAGAGGTTAGAGATGTGCCAGAAATGGTTAGAAATGGCCAAAACTGCTTTAAAGCAGGTTAGAGATGTGCAAAAATGGGCTAGAAATGGCCAAAAATGGATTCAAGTGGGTAAAGAAATGGGGAAAACTGGGTTAGAAACAGAAAAAAAACTAGCTTAAAACGGGTGGAAAGTGGGCAAAAATGGTTTAGAATGAGTCAAAAATGCATTAAAAGGGTTCTAGACATGCAAAAATGGGATAGAAATGGCCAAAAATGATTTAAACCGGGTTAGAAATGGACAAAAATTGGATTAGAAATGGCCAAAACCGGTTTAAAAAGGGTTAGAGGTAAGCAGAGATGAGTGAGAAATAGCCAAAACCAGCTTAAAAAAGGTTAGAGATGTGCAAAAATGGGTCAGAAATGACCAAAGCTGGCTTAAAATGGGTTAGAAACGGCCAAAAAAGCTTTAAAGCGGGTTAGAGATGTGCAAAAACGGGTTAGAAATGGCCTAAGTTGGCCAAAAGCGGGTTAGAAATGGCCAAAAAGGCTTTAAAGCAGGTTAGAGATGTGTGTGCAATGGTTAGAAATGGCAAAAATGGGTTAAAGCAGGTAAGAAATGGGGAAAAGTTGGTTAGAAAGGAAATAGAAAAAACCTTCAAACGAGTGGAAAGTTGGCAAAAATCGTTCAGGTAGAGCAAAAAAAGGCTTAAAAAGGGTTAGAGCTGAGGAAAAATGGGTTATAAATGGCCAAAAGCGGCTTAAAGGTGGTTAGATAGGGGTAAAACTGGGGTAGGAATGGCCAAAAATTGCTTAAAATGGGTTAGAAGTTTGCAAAACTGTGCTAGAAATGGCCCAAAAGGTTTAAATTGGGATAGAAATGGTGAAAAATGGCTTAAAATGCGTTAGGAGTGAGCAAAAATGGGTTAGATATAGCCGAAAACGGTTTAGATCGTGTGAGAAACAGGCAAAAAATGAGTTAGAAAAGAACTAAAAATGGCTTAAAACGGGTTGAGAGCGAGAAAACATCGTGTAGAAAGAGGCAAAAACGGCTTTAAAAGGGTTAGAGATGTGCAAAAATGGGTTAGAAATGGCAAAAAATGGCTTAAAAAAAACTGGGTTAGAAACAGAAAAAAAAAATAGCATAAACCGTGTTGAAAGTGGGGAGAAATGGTTTAGAAAGAACCAAAAATGGCTTTAAAAGGGTTAGAGATTTGCAAAAAATGGAATAGAAATGGCCAAAATTTATTTAAAAAGCCTCAAAAATGGACAAAAATGCATTAGAAATGGCCAAAACCGGCTTAAAAGGGTTAGAGGTATGCGAGAACGGTTTAGAAAAAGCCAAAATTGGCTTAAAAGGGGCTAGAGATGAGCAAAAAAGGGTTAGAAATGGCCAAAAATAGCTTAAAATGGGTTAGATATAGACAAAAAAGGGTTAAAATGGGTTAGTAGTGGGTAAAAAAGGGTTGATGTAGCCGAAAATGGCATAAAACGTGTGAGAACTGGGCCAAAAATGGGTCAGAAAAGAAAAAAAAAATGCTTATAATTAGTTGAATGCAGAAGAAAGTGTTTTAGAAAGAGCCAAAAACGGCTTTAAAAGGGTTAGATGTATGCAAAAATGGGTTAGAAATGGCCAAAAACGCCTTAAAATGGGATAGAAATAGTGAAAAATGGCTTAAAATGTGTTAGAAGTGTGTAAAAATGGTTTAGATAAACCCAAAAATGGTTTAAATCGTGTGAGCAATGGGCAAAAAATGAGTTAGAAAAGGAAAGAAAAATGGCTTAAACCAGGTTGAAAGTCAGAAAAAATGGTGTAGAAAGACCCAAACGTGTCTTTAAAAGGGCTAGAGATGAGCAGAAATGGGTTAGAAATGGCAAAGAATGGCTTAAAAGAGGTTAGAGATGTGCCAGAAATGGTTAGAAATGGCCAAAACTGCTTTAAAGCAGGTTAGAGATGTGCAAAAATGGGCTAGAAATGGCCAAAAATGGATTCAAGTGGGTAAAGAAATGGGGAAAACTGGGTTAGAAACAGAAAAAAAACTAGCTTAAAACGGGTGGAAAGTGGGCAAAAATGGTTTAGAATGAGTCAAAAATGCATTAAAAGGGTTCTAGACATGCAAAAATGGGATAGAAATGGCCAAAAATGATTTAAACCGGGTTAGAAATGGACAAAAATTGGATTAGAAATGGCCAAAACCGGTTTAAAAAGGGTTAGAGGTAAGCAGAGATGAGTGAGAAATAGCCAAAACCAGCTTAAAAAAGGTTAGAGATGTGCAAAAATGGGTCAGAAATGACCAAAGCTGGCTTAAAATGGGTTAGAAACGGCCAAAAAAGCTTTAAAGCGGGTTACAGATGTGCAAAAACGGGTTAGAAATGGCCTAAGTTGGCCAAAAGCGGGTTAGAAATGGCCAAAAAGGCTTTAAAGCAGGTTAGAGATGTGTGTGCAATGGTTAGAAATGGCAAAAATGGGTTAAAGCAGGTAAGAAATGGGGAAAAGTTGGTTAGAAAGGAAATAGAAAAAACCTTCAAACGAGTGGAAAGTTGGCAAAAATCGTTCAGGTAGAGCAAAAAAAGGCTTAAAAAGGGTTAGAGCTGAGGAAAAATGGGTTATAAATGGCCAAAAGCGGCTTAAAGGTGGTTAGATAGGGGTAAAACTGGGGTAGGAATGGCCAAAAATTGCTTAAAATGGGTTAGAAGTTTGCAAAACTGTGCTAGAAATGGCCCAAAAGGTTTAAATTGGGATAGAAATGGTGAAAAATGGCTTAAAATGCGTTAGGAGTGAGCAAAAATGGGTTAGATATAGCCGAAAACGGTTTAGATCGTGTGAGAAACAGGCAAAAAATGAGTTAGAAAAGAACTAAAAATGGCTTAAAACGGGTTGAGAGCGAGAAAACATCGTGTAGAAAGAGGCAAAAATGGCTTTAAAAGGGTTAGAGATGTGCAAAAATGCAGCTGTGAGCTGCAGCAAGAGTAAGTAGAGCAGGAACGTTTAGACACTGCTGAAAGAGCAGAAAAGCCAGGACAAAATGTTCCTACAGATCATCTTCAGCGCACAGCGAGCTTTGCAACTCTGCAACATACATTGCTGTCTCTCCTCCCTTTCCTGCCTGAAAGACCAGTTGAATCCAACATCTCTGTGCTCTCTCTCTGCTGAGCAGCAACAGAGAGAGTAGAGCAGCAATGTTTAGACTGTGCTAAAACAGCAGAAGAGCCTTGCGAAAAAGCTCCTGCTGATCATGTTTAGCACACAGTTAGCTTTGCAACTGTGACACAAACATTGCTGTCACTCCTCACTTTATCTCCTAAAAGTGCATTTGAATCCAACGTTTCTGGGGCCCTCTCTCCTTTCAAGAGCAGTTGTGACAGGGGAGCACGAAGCGCTTGACCTCTAATCCCACAGCCGATGGGCCAGCAGGGAAACTCCGGCTGGGCACCTTCAGCGCACAGTGAGCTTTGAAACTGTGTCACACACATTGCTGTCACCCCTCACTTTCCTACCTGAAAGTCCAATTGAATCCTACAACTCCTGTGCTTGCTCTTTGTCAGCAGCAGCAGAATATAGCAGTTACGTTTGGTCTCTGCTGAAACAGCAGAAGAGACATGCACAAAGTTCCTGCTGATCATCTTCAGCACACAGTGAGCTTTGCAACTGTGACACACACATTACTGTCACTGGTCACTTTATCTCCTAAAAGTCCACTTGAATGCAACCTTTCCAGCGCCCGTTCTCTCTGAGCAGCAGCAGAGTGAGTTGAGCAGGAACGCTTAGACTCTGCTGAAAGAGCAGAAGAGCCAGGCCAAAATGTTCCTGCTCATCATCGTCAGCGCACAGCGAGCTTTGCAACTCTGCAACACACATTGCTGTCACTCCTCCCTTTCCTGCCTGAAAGACCAGTTGAATCCAACATCTCTGTGCCAGCTCTCTGCTGAGCAGCAACAGAGAGAGTAGAGCAGCAATGTTTAGACTGTGCTAAAACAGCAGAAGAGCCTTGCGAAAAAGCTCCTGCTGATCATGTTTAGCACACAGTTAGCTTTGCAACTGTGACACAAACATTGCTGTCACTCCTCACTTTATCTCCTAAAAGTGCATTTGAATCCAACGTTTCGGGTGCCCTCTCTCCTTTCAAGAGCAGTTGTGACAGGGGAGCACGAAGCGCTTGACCTCTAATCCCACAGCCGATGGGCCAGCAGGGAAACTCCGGCTGGGCACCTTCAGCGCACAGTGAGCTTTGAAACTGTGTCACACACATTGCTGTCACCCCTCACTTTCCTACCTGAAAGTCCAATTGAATCCTACAACTCCTGTGCTTGCTCTTTGTCAGCAGCAGCAGAATATAGCAGTTACGTTTGGTCTCTGCTGAAACAGCAGAAGAGACATGCACAAAGTTCCTGCTGATCATCTTCAGCACACAGTGAGCTTTGCAACTGTGACACACACATTACTGTCACTGGTCACTTTATCTCCTAAAAGTCCATTTGAATGCAACCTTTCCAGTGCCCGCTCTCTCTGAGCAGCAGCAGAGTGAGTAGAGCAGGAACGCTTAGACTCTGCTGAAAGAGCAGAAGAGCCAGGCCAAAATGTTCCTGCTGATCATCGTCAGCGCACAGCGAGCTTTGCAACTCTGCAACACACATTGCTGTCACTCCTCCCTTCATCTCCTAATAGTCCGTTTGAATCCATAGTCTCTCGCGCCCTCTCTCGTTTGAACAGCAGCAGTGACACGTGAACACGAGCTCTTGGCCTCTGCTGCCACAGCCGAAGAGCCAGGAGTGAAAGCTCCGGCTATGCATCTTCAGCACGCAGTCAGTTTTGCAACTGTGACACATATATTGCTGTCGCTCCTCACGTTCCTACCTCAAAGTCCAATTGAATCCAAAATCTCTGTGCCCTTTCTCTGCTGTGCAGCAGCAGAGAGGGTAGAGCAGGAACGTTTAGACCCTACTCAAAGAATAGAAGAGCCAGGACAAAATGTTCCTGCAGATCATCTTCAGCGCACAGCGAGCTTTGCAACTCTGCAGCACACATTGCTGTCACTCCTCCCTTTCCTGCCTGAAAGACCAATTGAATCCAACATCTCTGTGCCAGCTCTCTGCTGAGCAGCAACAGAGAGAGTAGAGCAGCAATGTTTAGACTGTGCTAAAACAGCAGAAGAGCCTTGCGAAAAAGCTCCTGCTGATCATGTTTAGCACACAGTTAGCTTTGCAACTGTGACACAAACATTGCTCTCACTCCTCACTTTATCTCCTAAAAGTGCATTTGAATCCAACGTTTCTGGGGCCCTCTCTCCTTTCAAGAGCAGTTGTGACAGGGGAGCACGAAGCGCTTGACCTCTAATCCCACAGCCGATGGGCCAGCAGGGAAACTCCGGCTGGGCACCTTCAGCGCACAGTGAGCTTTGAAACTGTGTCACACACATTGCTGTCACCCCTCACTTTCCTACCTGAAAGTCCAATTGAATCCTACAACTCCTGTGCTTGCTCTTTGTCAGCAGCAGCAGAATATAGCAGTTACGTTTGGTCTCTGCTGAAACAGCAGAAGAGACATGCACAAAGTTCCTGCTGATCATCTTCAGCACACAGTGAGCTTTGCAACTGTGACACACACATTACTGTCACTTTATCTCCTAAAAGTCCATTTGAATGCAACCTTTCCAGTGCCCGCTCTCTCTGAGCAGCAGCAGAGTGAGTAGAGCAGGAACGTTTAGACTCTGCTGAAAGAGCAGAAGAGCCAGGCCAAAATGTTCCTGCTCATCATCGTCAGCGCACAGCGAGCTTTGCAACTCTGCAACACACATTGCTGTCACTCCTCCCTTTCCTGCCTGAAAGACCAGTTGAATCCAACATCTCTGTGCCAGCTCTCTGCTGAGCAGCAACAGAGAGAGTAGAGCAGCAATGTTTAGACTGTGCTAAAACAGCAGAAGAGCCTTGCGAAAAACCTCCTGCTGGTCATCTATAGCACACAGTGAGCTTTGCAACTGTGACACAAACATTGCTGTCACTCTTCACTCTTTCTCCAAAAAGACCGTTTGAATACAACCTCTCCAGTGCACGCTCTCTGTGAGCTGCAGCAAGAGTAAGTAGAGCAGGAACGTTTAGACACTGCTGAGAGAGCAGAAAAGCCAGGACAAAATGTTCCTACAGATCATCTTCAGCGCACAGCGAGCTTTGCAACTCTGCAACATCCATTGCTGTCACTCCTCCCTTTCCTGCCTGAAAGACCAATTGAATCCAACATCTCTGTGCTCTCTCTCTGCTGAGCAGCAACAGAGAGAGTAGAGCAGCAATGTTTAGACTGTTCTAAAACAGCAGAAGAGCCTTGCGAAAAAGCTCCTGCTGATCATGTTTAGCACACAGTTAGCTTTGCAACTGTGACACAAACATTGCTGTCACTCCTCACTTTATCTCCTAAAAGTGCATTTGAATCCAACGTTTCTGGTGCCCTCTCTCCTTTCAAGAGCAGTTGTGACAAGGGAGCATGAAGCAGAGATGAGTGCGAAATAGCCAAAACCGGCTTAAAAAAGGTTAGAGATGTGCAAAAATGGGTCAGAAATGACCAAAGCTGGCTTAAAATGGGTTAGAAACGGCCAGAAAAGCTTTAAAGCGGGTTAGAGATATGCGAAAACGGGTTAGAAATGGCCTAAGTTGGCCAAAAGCGGGTTAGAAATGGCCAAAAAGGCTTTAAAGCAGGTTAGAGATGTGTGTGCAATGGTTAGAAATGGCAAAAATGGGTTAAAGCAGGTAAGAAATGGGGAAAAGTTGGTTAGAAAGGGAAGAGAAAAAACCTTCAAACGAGTGGAAAGTTGGCAAAAATCGTTCAGGTAGAGCAAAAAAGGCTTAAAAAGGGTTAGAGCTGAGGAAAAATGGGTTATAAACGGCCAAAAGCGGCTTAAAGGTGGTTAGATAGGGGTAAAACTGGGGTAGGAATGGCCAAAAATTGCTTAAAATGGGTTAGAAGTTTGCAAAACTGTGCTAGAAATGGCCCAAAAGGTTTAAATTGGGACAGAAATGGTGAAAAATGGCTTAAAATGAGTTAGGAGTGAGCAAAAATGGGTTAGATATAGCCGAAAACGGTTTAAATCGTGTGAGAAACAGGCAAAAAATGAGTTAGAAAAGAACTAAAAATGGCTTAAAACGGGTTGAGAGCGAGAAAACATCGTGTAGAAAGAGGCAAAAATGGCTTTAAAAGGGTTAGAGATGTGCAAAAATGGGTTAGAAATGGCAAAAAAATGGCTTAAAAGGGCTTATAGATGTGCCAAAAATGGTTGGAAATGGCCAAAAATGCTTTAAAGCAGTTTAGAGATGTGTAAAAGTGGGTTAGAAATGGCCTAAAATGGATTAAAGCGGGTAATAATTGGGAGAAACTGTGTTAGAAACAGAAAAAAAAAAAAAGCTTAATAAGAGTTGAAGGAGGGCAAAAATGGTTAAGGTATAGCCAAAAAAGGCTTAAAAAGGGTTAGAGATATGCAAAAACTGGGATAGAAATGGCCAAAAAGGCTTTAAAGCAGGTTAGAGATGTGCAAAAACTGGTCAGAAATGGCCAAAAATGGATTAAAGCGGGAGAGAAATGGGAAAAACTGCATTAGAAACAGAAAAAAAGCATAAAAAGTTTTGAATGAGGGAAAAAATGGTGAAGATATAGCCCAAAAAGGCTTAAATAGGATTAGAGATGTGCAAAAATGGGATAGAAATGGCCAAAAACTCTTTAAAATGTGTTAGAAATGGAGAAAAATGGGTTAGAAATGGACAAAAAATGGATAAGAAATGGCCAAAATTTACTTAAAAGGGGTTAGAGATGTGCAAAAATGAGTTAGAAATGGCCAAGAATGGCATAAAACAGGTTAAGAATGGCCAAAAATGGGTTAGAAATGGCCAAAAAGGCTTTAAAGCAGGTAAGAGATGTGTAAAAAAAAAAAAAAATAAAATGGTTAGAAGTGGCAAAAAAATGGATTAAAGATGGTGAGAAATGCAGAAAACTGGGTTAGAAACAGAAAAAAAAATAGCATAAACCGTGTTGAAAGTGGGCAAAAATGGTTTAGAAAGAACCAAAAATGGCTTTAAAAGGGTTAGAGATTTGCAGAAATGGAATAGAAATGGCCAAAATTTATTTAAAAAGCCTCAAAAATGGACAAAAAATGCATTAGAAATGGCCAAAACCGGCTTAAAAGGGTTAGAGGTATGCGAGAACGGTTTAGAAAAAGCCAAAATTGGCTTAAAAGGGGCTAGAGATGAGCAAAAAAGGGTTAGAAATGGCCAAAATTAGCTTAAAATGGGTTAGATATAGCCAAAAAAGGGTTAAAATGGGTTAGTAGTGGGTAAAAAAGGGTTAGATGTAGCCGAAAATGGCATAAAACGTGTGAGAACTGGGCCAAAAATGGGTCAGAAAAGAAAAAAAAATGCTTATAATTAGTTGAATGCGGAAGAGAGTGTTTTAGAAAGAGCCAAAAACGGCTTTAAAAGGGTTAGATGTATGCAAAAATGGGTTAGAAATGGCCAAAAACGCCTTAAAATGGGATAGAAATAGTGAAAAATGGCTTAAAATGTGTTAGAAGTGTGTAAAAATGGTTTAGATAAACCCAAAAATGGTTTAAATCGTGTGAGCAATGGGCAAAAAATGAGTTAGAAAAGGAAAGAAAAATGGCTTAAACCAGGTTGAAAGTCAGAGAAAATGGTGTAGAAAGACCCAAACGTGGCTTTAAAAGGGCTAGAGATGAGCAGAAATGGGTTAGAAATGGCAAAGAATGGCTTAAAAGAGGTTAGAGATGTGCCAGAAATGGTTAGAAATGGCCAAAACTGCTTTAAAGCAGGTTAGAGATGTGCAAAAATGGGCTAGAAATGGCCAAAAATGGATTCAAGTGGGTAAAGAAATGGGGAAAACTGGGTTAGAAACAGAAAAAAAACTAGCTTAAAACGGGTGGAAAGTGGGCAAAAATGGTTTAGAAAGAGTCAAAAATGCATTAAAAGGGTTCTAGACATGCAAAAATGGGATAGAAATGGCCAAAAATGATTTAAAACGCGTTAGAAATGGACAAAAATTGGATTAGAAATGGCCAAAACCGGTTTAAAAAGGGTTAGAGGTAAGCAGAGATGAGTGCGAAATAGCCAACACCGGCTTAAAAAAGGTTAGAGATGTGCAAAAATGGGTCAGAAATGACCAAAGCTGGCTTAAAATGGGTTAGAAACGGCCAAAAAAGCTTTAAAGCGGGTTAGAGATGTGCGAAAACGGGTTAGAAATGGCCTAAGTTGGCCAAAAGCGGGTTAGAAGTGGCCAAAAAGGCTTTAAAGCAGGTTAGAGATGTGTGTGCAATGGTTAGAAATGGCAAAAATGGGTTAAAGCAGGTAAGAAATGGGGAAAAGTTGGTTAGAAAGGGAAGAGAAAAAACCTTCAAACGAGTGGAAAGTTGGCAAAAATCGTTCAGGTAGAGCAAAAAAGGCTTAAAAAGGGTTAGAGCTGAGGAAAAATGGGTTATAAATGGCCAAAAGCGGCTTAAAGTTGGTTAGATAGGGGTAAAACTGGGGTAGGAATGGCCAAAAATTGCTTAAAATGGGTTAGAAGTTTGCAAAACTGTGCTAGAAATGGCCCAAAAGGTTTAAATTGGGACAGAAATGGTGAAAAATGGCTTAAAATGAGTTAGGAGTGAGCAAAAATGGGTTAGATATAGCCGAAAACGGTTTAAATCGTGAGAGAAACAGGCAAAAAATGAGTTAGAAAAGAACTAAAAATGGCTTAAAACGGGTTGAGAGCGAGAAAACATCGTGTAGAAAGAGGCAAAAATGGCTTTAAAAGGGTTAGAGATGTGCAAAAATGGGTTAGAAATGGCAAAAAAATGGCTTAAAAGGGTTTATAGATGTGCCAAAAATGGTTGGAAATGGCCAAAAATGCTTTAAAGCAGTTTAGAGATGTGTAAAAGTGGGTTAGAAATGGCCTAAAATGGATTAAAGCGGGTAATAATTGGGAGAAACTGTGTTAGAAACAGAAAAGAAAAAAAAAAAAAAAAGCTTAATAAGAGTTGAAGGAGGGCAAAAATGGTTAAGGTATAGCCAAAAAAAGGCTTAAAAAGGGTTAGAGATATGCAAAAACTGGGATAGAAATGGCCAAAAAGGCTTTAAAGCAGGTTAGAGATGTGCAAAAACTGGTCAGAAATGGCCAAAAATGGATTAAAGCGGGAGAGAAATGGGAAAAACTGCATTAGAAACAGAAAAAAAGCATAAAAAGTTTTGAATGAGGGAAAAAATGGTGAAGATATAGCCCAAAAAGGCTTAAAAAGGATTAGAGATGTGCAAAAATGGGATGGAAATGGCCAAAAACTCTTTAAAATGTGTTAGAAATGGAGAAAAATGGGTTAGAAATGGACAAAAAATGGATAAGAAATGGCCAAAATTTACTTAAAAGGGGTTAGAGATGTGCAAAAATGAGTTAGAAATGGCCAAGAATGGCATAAAACAGGTTAAGAATGGCCAAAAATGGGTTAGAAATGGCCAAAAAGGCTTTAAAGCAGGTAAGAGATGTGTAAAAAAAAAAAAAAATGGTTAGAAGTGGCAAAAAAATGGATTAAAGATGGTGAGAAATGCAGAAAACTGGGTCAGAAACGGAAAAAAAAAAATAGCATAAACCGTGTTGAAAGTGGGGAGAAATGGTTTAGAAAGAACCAAAAATGGCTTTAAAAGGGTTAGAGATTTGCAAAAATGGAATAGAAATGGCCAAAATTTATTTAAAAAGCCTCAAAAATGGACAAAAAATGCATTAGAAATGGCCAAAACCGGCTTAAAAGGGTTAGAGGTATGCGAGAACGGTTTAGAAAAAGCCAAAATTGGCTTAAAAGGGGCTAGAGATGAGCAAAAAAGGGTTAGAAATGGCCAAAAATAGCTTAAAATGGGTTAGATATAGCCAAAAAAGGGTTAAAATGGGTTAGTAGTGGGTAAAAAAGGGTTAGATGTAGCCGAAAATGGCATAAAACGTGTGAGAACTGGGCCAAAAATGGGTCAGAAAAGAAAAAAAAATGCTTATAACTAGTTGAATGCAGAAGAAAGTGTTTTAGAAAGAGCCCAAAACGGCTTTAAAAGGGTTAGATGTATGCAAAAATGGGTTAGAAATGGCCAAAAACGCCTTAAAATGGGATAGAAATAGTGAAAAATGGCTTAAAATGTGTTAGAAGTGTGTAAAAATGGTTTAGATAAACCCAAAAATGGTTTAAATCGTGTGAGCAATGGGCAAAAAATGAGTTAGAAAAGGAAAGAAAAATGGCTTAAACCAGGTTGAAAGTCAGAGAAAATGGTGTAGAAAGACCCAAACGTGTCTTTAAAAGGGCTAGAGATGAGCAGAAATGGGTTAGAAATGGCAAAGAATGGCTTAAAAGAGGTTAGAGATGTGCCAGAAATGGTTAGAAATGGCCAAAACTGCTTTAAAGCAGGTTAGAGATGTGCAAAAATGGGCTAGAAATGGCCAAAAATGGATTCAAGTGGGTAAAGAAATGGGGAAAACTGGGTTAGAAACAGAAAAAAACTAGCTTAAAACGGGTGGAAAGTGGGCAAAAATGGTTTAGAATGAGTCAAAAATGCATTAAAAGGGTTCTAGACATGCAAAAATGGGATAGAAATGGCCAAAAATGATTTAAACCGGGTTAGAAATGGACAAAAATTGGATTAGAAATGGCCAAAACCGGTTTAAAAAGGGTTAGAGGTAAGCAGAGATGAGTGAGAAATAGCCAAAACCAGCTTAAAAAAGGTTAGAGATGTGCAAAAATGGGTCAGAAATGACCAAAGCTGGCTTAAAATGGGTTAGAAACGGCCAAAAAAGCTTTAAAGCGGGTTAGAGATGTGCAAAAACGGGTTAGAAATGGCCTAAGTTGGCCAAAAGCGGGTTAGAAATGGCCAAAAAGGCTTTAAAGCAGGTTAGAGATGTGTGTGCAATGGTTAGAAATGGCAAAAATGGGTTAAAGCAGGTAAGAAATGGGGAAAAGTTGGTTAGAAAGGAAATAGAAAAAACCTTCAAACGAGTGGAAAGTTGGCAAAAATCGTTCAGGTAGAGCAAAAAAAGGCTTAAAAAGGGTTAGAGCTGAGGAAAAATGGGTTATAAATGGCCAAAAGCGGCTTAAAGGTGGTTAGATAGGGGTAAAACTGGGGTAGGAATGGCCAAAAATTGCTTAAAATGGGTTAGAAGTTTGCAAAACTGTGCTAGAAATGGCCCAAAAGGTTTAAATTGGGATAGAAATGGTGAAAAATGGCTTAAAATGCGTTAGGAGTGAGCAAAAATGGGTTAGATATAGCCGAAAACGGTTTAGATCGTGTGAGAAACAGGCAAAAAATGAGTTAGAAAAGAACTAAAAATGGCTTAAAACGGGTTGAGAGCGAGAAAACATCGTGTAGAAAGAGGCAAAAATGGCTTTAAAAGGGTTAGAGATGTGCAAAAATGGGTTAGAAATGGCAAAAAATGGCTTAAAAGGGCTTATAGATGTGCCAAAAATGGTTGGAAATGGCCAAAAATGCTTTAAAGCAGGTTAGAGATGTGTAAAAGTGGGTTAGAAATGGCCAAAAATGGATTAAAGCGGGTAATAATTGGGAGAAACTGTGTTAGAAAAAGAAAAAAAAAAAAAAAAACTTAATAAGAGTTGAAGGAGGGCAAAAATGGTTAAGGTATAGCCAAAAAAGGCTTAAAAAGGGTAAGAGATATGCAAAAACTGGGATAGAAATGGCCAAAAAGGCTTTAAAGCAGGTTAGAGATGTGCAAAAACTGGTCAGAAATGGCCAAAAATGGATTAAAGCGGGAGAGAAATGGGAAAAACTGCATTAGAAACAGAAAAAAAGCATAAAAAGTTTTGAATGAGGGAAAAAATGGTGAAGATATAGCCCAAAAAGGCTTAAATAGGATTAGAGATGTGCAAAAATGGGATAGAAATGGCCAAAAACTCTTTAAAATGTGTTAGAAATGGAGAAAAATGGGTTAGAAATGGATAAAAAATGGATAAGAAATGGCCAAAAGTAGCTTAAAAGGGGTTAGAGATGTGCAAAAATGAGTTAGAAATGGCCAAGAATGGCATAAAACAGGTTAAGAATGGCCAAAATTGGGTTAGAAATGGCCAAAAAGGCTTTAAAGCAGGTAAGAGATGTGTAAAAAAAAAAAAAAAATAAAATGGTTAGAAGTGGCAAAAAATGGATTAAAGATGGTGAGAAATGCAGAAAACTGGGTTAGAAACAGAAAAAAAAATAGCATAAACCGTGTTGAAAGTGGGGAGAAATGGTTTAGAAAGAACCAAAAATGGCTTTAAAAGGGTTAGAGATTTGCAGAAATGGAATAGAAATGGCCAAAATTTATTTAAAAAGCCTCAAAAATGGACAAAAAATGCATTAGAAATGGCCAAAACCGGCTTAAAAGGGTTAGAGGTATGCGAGAACGGTTTAGAAAAAGCCAAAATTGGCTTAAAAGGGGCTAGAGATGAGCAAAAAAGGGTTAGAAATGGCCAAAATTAGCTTAAAATGGGTTAGATATAGCCAAAAAAGGGTTAAAATGGGTTAGTAGTGGGTAAAAAAGGGTTAGATGTAGCCGAAAATGGCATAAAACGTGTGAGAACTGGGCCAAAAAAGGGTCAGAAAAGAAAAAAAAATGCTTATAATTAGTTGAATGCGGAAGAGAGTGTTTTAGAAAGAGCCAAAAACGGCTTTAAAAGGGTTAGATGTATGCAAAAATGGGTTACAAATGGCCAAAAACGCCTTAAAATGGGATAGAAATAGTGAAAAATGGCTTAAAATGTGTTAGAAGTGTGTAAAAATGGTTTAGATAAACCCAAAAATGGTTTAAATCGTGTGAGCAATGGGCAAAAAATGAGTTAGAAAAGGAAAGAAAAATGGCTTAAACCAGGTTGAAAGTCAGAAAAAATGGTGTAGAAAGACCCAAACGTGGCTTTAAAAGGGCTAGAGATGAGCAGAAATGGGTTAGAAATGGCAAAGAATGGCTTAAAAGAGGTTAGAGATGTGCCAGAAATGGTTAGAAATGGCCAAAACTGCTTTAAAGCAGGTTAGAGATGTGCAAAAATGGGCTAGAAATGGCCAAAAATGGATTCAAGTGGGTAAAGAAATGGGGAAAACTGGGTTAGAAACAGAAAAAAACTAGCTTAAAACGGGTGGAAAGTGGGCAAAAATGGTTTAGAATGAGTCAAAAATGCATTAAAAGGGTTCTAGACATGCAAAAATGGGATAGAAATGGCCAAAAATGATTTAAACCGGGTTAGAAATGGACAAAAATTGGATTAGAAATGGCCAAAACCGGTTTAAAAAGGGTTAGAGGTAAGCAGAGATGAGTGAGAAATAGCCAAAACCAGCTTAAAAAAGGTTAGAGATGTGCAAAAATGGGTCAGAAATGACCAAAGCTGGCTTAAAATGGGTTAGAAACGGCCAAAAAAGCTTTAAAGCGGGTTAGAGATGTGCAAAAACGGGTTAGAAATGGCCTAAGTTGGCCAAAAGCGGGTTAGAAATGGCCAAAAAGGCTTTAAAGCAGGTTAGAGATGTGTGTGCAATGGTTAGAAATGGCAAAAATGGGTTAAAGCAGGTAAGAAATGGGGAAAAGTTGGTTAGAAAGGAAATAGAAAAAACCTTCAAACGAGTGGAAAGTTGGCAAAAATCGTTCAGGTAGAGCAAAAAAAGGCTTAAAAAGGGTTAGAGCTGAGGAAAAATGGGTTATAAATGGCCAAAAGCGGCTTAAAGGTGGTTAGATAGGGGTAAAACTGGGGTAGGAATGGCCAAAAATTGCTTAAAATGGGTTAGAAGTTTGCAAAACTGTGCTAGAAATGGCCCAAAAGGTTTAAATTGGGATAGAAATGGTGAAAAATGGCTTAAAATGCGTTAGGAGTGAGCAAAAATGGGTTAGATATAGCCGAAAACGGTTTAGATCGTGTGAGAAACAGGCAAAAAATGAGTTAGAAAAGAACTAAAAATGGCTTAAAACGGGTTGAGAGCGAGAAAACATCGTGTAGAAAGAGGCAAAAATGGCTTTAAAAGGGTTAGAGATGTGCAAAAATGGGTTAGAAATGGCAAAAAATGGCTTAAAAGGGCTTATAGATGTGCCAAAAATGGTTGGAAATGGCCAAAAATGCTTTAAAGCAGGTTAGAGATGTGTAAAAGTGGGTTAGAAATGGCCAAAAATGGATTAATGCGGGTAATAATTGGGAGAAACTGTGTTAGAAACAGAAAAAAAAAAAAAGCTTAATAAGAGTTGAAGGAGGGCAAAAATGGTTAAGGTATAGCCAAAAAAGGCTTAAAAAGGGTTAGAGATATGCAAAAACTGGGATAGAAATGGCCAAAAAGGCTTTAAAGCAGGTTAGAGATGTGCAAAAACTGGTCAGAAATGGCCAAAAATGGATTAAAGCGGGAGAGAAATGGGAAAAACTGCATTAGAAACAGAAAAAAAGCATAAAAAGTTTTGAATGAGGGAAAAAATGGTGAAGATATAGCCCAAAAAGGCTTAAATAGGATTAGAGATGTGCAAAAATGGGATAGAAATGGCCAAAAACTCTTTAAAATGTGTTAGAAATGGAGAAAAATGGGTTAGAAATGGACAAAAAATGGATAAGAAATGGCCAAAATTTACTTAAAAGGGGTTAGAGATGTGCAAAAATGAGTTAGAAATGGCCAAGAATGGCATAAAACAGGTTAAGAATGGCCAAAATTGGGTTAGAAATGGCCAAAAAGGCTTTAAAGCAGGTAAGAGATGTGTAAAAAAAAAAAAAAAAATAAAATGGTTAGAAGTGGCAAAAAATGGATTAAAGATGGTGAGAAATGCAGAAAACTGGGTTAGAAACAGAAAAAAAAATAGCATAAACCGTGTTGAAAGTGGGGAGAAATGGTTTAGAAAGAACCAAAAATGGCTTTAAAAGGGTTAGAGATTTGCAGAAATGGAATAGAAATGGCCAAAATTTATTTAAAAAGCCTCAAAAATGGACAAAAAATGCATTAGAAATGGCCAAAACCGGCTTAAAAGGGTTAGAGGTATGCGAGAACGGTTTAGAAAAAGCCAAAATTGGCTTAAAAGGGGCTAGAGATGAGCAAAAAAGGGTTAGAAATGGCCAAAATTAGCTTAAAATGGGTTAGATATAGCCAAAAAAGGGTTAAAATGGGTTAGTAGTGGGTAAAAAAGGGTTAGATGTAGCCGAAAATGGCATAAAACGTGTGAGAACTGGGCCAAAAATGGGTCAGAAAAGAAAAAAAAATGCTTATAATTAGTTGAATGCGGAAGAGAGTGTTTTAGAAAGAGCCAAAAACGGCTTTAAAAGGGTTAGATGTATGCAAAAATGGGTTACAAATGGCCAAAAACGCCTTAAAATGGGATAGAAATAGTGAAAAATGGCTTAAAATGTGTTAGAAGTGTGTAAAAATGGTTTAGATAAACCCAAAAATGGTTTAAATCGTGTGAGCAATGGGCAAAAAATGAGTTAGAAAAGGAAAGAAAAATGGCTTAAACCAGGTTGAAAGTCAGAGAAAATGGTGTAGAAAGACCCAAACGTGGCTTTAAAAGGGCTAGAGATGAGCAGAAATGGGTTAGAAATGGCAAAGAATGGCTTAAAAGAGGTTAGAGATGTGCCAGAAATGGTTAGAAATGGCCAAAACTGCTTTAAAGCAGGTTAGAGATGTGCAAAAATGGGCTAGAAATGGCCAAAAATGGATTCAAGTGGGTAAAGAAATGGGGAAAACTGGGTTAGAAACAGAAAAAAAACTAGCTTAAAACGGGTGGAAAGTGGGCAAAAATGGTTTAGAAAGAGTCAAAAATGCATTAAAAGGGTTCTAGACATGCAAAAATGGGATAGAAATGGCCAAAAATGATTTAAAACGCGTTAGAAATGGACAAAAATTGGATTAGAAATGGCCAAAACCGGTTTAAAAAGGGTTAGAGGTAAGCAGAGATGAGTGCGAAATAGCCAACACCGGCTTAAAAAAGGTTAGAGATGTGCAAAAATGGGTCAGAAATGACCAAAGCTGGCTTAAAATGGGTTAGAAACGGCCAAAAAAGCTTTAAAGCGGGTTAGAGATGTGCGAAAACGGGTTAGAAATGGCCTAAGTTGGCCAAAAGCGGGTTAGAAATGGCCAAAAAGGCTTTAAAGCAGGTTAGAGATGTGTGTGCAATGGTTAGAAATGGCAAAAATGGGTTAAAGCAGGTAAGAAATGGGGAAAAGTTGGTTAGAAAGGGAAGAGAAAAAACCTTCAAACGAGTGGAAAGTTGGCAAAAATCGTTCAGGTAGAGCAAAAAAGGCTTAAAAAGGGTTAGAGCTGAGGAAAAATGGGTTATAAATGGCCAAAAGCGGCTTAAAGTTGGTTAGATAGGGGTAAAACTGGGGTAGGAATGGCCAAAAATTGCTTAAAATGGGTTAGAAGTTTGCAAAACTGTGCTAGAAATGGCCCAAAAGGTTTAAATTGGGACAGAAATGGTGAAAAATGGCTTAAAATGAGTTAGGAGTGAGCAAAAATGGGTTAGATATAGCCGAAAACGGTTTAAATCGTGAGAGAAACAGGCAAAAAATGAGTTAGAAAAGAACTAAAAATGGCTTAAAACGGGTTGAGAGCGAGAAAACATCGTGTAGAAAGAGGCAAAAATGGCTTTAAAAGGGTTAGAGATGTGCAAAAATGGGTTAGAAATGGCAAAAAAATGGCTTAAAAGGGTTTATAGATGTGCCAAAAATGGTTGGAAATGGCCAAAAATGCTTTAAAGCAGTTTAGAGATGTGTAAAAGTGGGTTAGAAATGGCCTAAAATGGATTAAAGCGGGTAATAATTGGGAGAAACTGTGTTAGAAACAGAAAAGAAAAAAAAAAAAAAAAAGCTTAATAAGAGTTGAAGGAGGGCAAAAATGGTTAAGGTATAGCCAAAAAAAGGCTTAAAAAGGGTTAGAGATATGCAAAAACTGGGATAGAAATGGCCAAAAAGGCTTTAAAGCAGGTTAGAGATGTGCAAAAACTGGTCAGAAATGGCCAAAAATGGATTAAAGCAGGAGAGAAATGGGAAAAACTGCATTAGAAACAGAAAAAAAGCATAAAAAGTTTTGAATGAGGGAAAAAATGGTGAAGATATAGCCCAAAAAGGCTTAAAAAGGATTAGAGATGTGCAAAAATGGGATGGAAATGGCCAAAAACTCTTTAAAATGTGTTAGAAATGGAGAAAAATGGGTTAGAAATGGACAAAAAATGGATAAGAAATGGCCAAAATTTACTTAAAAGGGGTTAGAGATGTGCAAAAATGAGTTAGAAATGGCCAAGAATGGCATAAAACAGGTTAAGAATGGCCAAAAATGGGTTAGAAATGGCCAAAAAGGCTTTAAAGCAGGTAAGAGATGTGTAAAAAAAAAAAAAATAAAATGGTTAGAAGTGGCAAAAAAATGGATTAAAGATGGTGAGAAATGCAGAAAACTGGGTTAGAAACAGAAAAAAAAATAGCATAAACCGTGTTGAAAGTGGGGAGAAATGGTTTAGAAAGAACCAAAAATGGCTTTAAAAGGGTTAGAGATTTGCAAAAATGGAATAGAAATGGCCAAAATTTATTTAAAAAGCCTCAAAAATGGACAAAAAATGCATTAGAAATGGCCAAAACCGGCTTAAAAGGGTTAGAGGTATGCGAGAACGGTTTAGAAAAAGCCAAAATTGGCTTAAAAGGGGCTAGAGATGAGCAAAAAAGGGTTAGAAATGGCCAAAATTAGCTTAAAATGGGTTAGATATAGCCAAAAAAGGGTTAAAATGGGTTAGTAGTGGGTAAAAAAGGGTTAGATGTAGCCGAAAATGGCATAAAACGTGTGAGAACTGGGCCAAAAATGGGTCAGAAAAGAAAAAAAAATGCTTATAATTAGTTGAATGCGGAAGAGAGTGTTTTAGAAAGAGCCAAAAACGGCTTTAAAAGGGTTAGATGTATGCAAAAATGGGTTACAAATGGCCAAAAACGCCTTAAAATGGGATAGAAATAGTGAAAAATGGCTTAAAATGTGTTAGAAGTGTGTAAAAATGGTTTAGATAAACCCAAAAATGGTTTAAATCGTGTGAGCAATGGGCAAAAAATGAGTTAGAAAAGGAAAGAAAAATGGCTTAAACCAGGTTGAAAGTCAGAGAAAATGGTGTAGAAAGACCCAAACGTGGCTTTAAAAGGGCTAGAGATGAGCAGAAATGGGTTAGAAATGGCAAAGAATGGCTTAAAAGAGGTTAGAGATGTGCCAGAAATGGTTAGAAATGGCCAAAACTGCTTTAAAGCAGGTTAGAGATGTGCAAAAATGGGCTAGAAATGGCCAAAAATGGATTCAAGTGGGTAAAGAAATGGGGAAAACTGGGTTAGAAACAGAAAAAAAACTAGCTTAAAACGGGTGGAAAGTGGGCAAAAATGGTTTAGAAAGAGTCAAAAATGCATTAAAAGGGTTCTAGACATGCAAAAATGGGATAGAAATGGCCAAAAATGATTTAAAACGCGTTAGAAATGGACAAAAATTTGATTAGAAATGGCCAAAACCGGTTTAAAAAGGGTTAGAGGTAAGCAGAGATGAGTGCGAAATAGCCAACACCGGCTTAAAAAAGGTTAGAGATGTGCAAAAATGGGTCAGAAATGACCAAAGCTGGCTTAAAATGGGTTAGAAACGGCCAAAAAAGCTTTAAAGCGGGTTAGAGATGTGCGAAAACGGGTTAGAAATGGCCTAAGTTGGCCAAAAGCGGGTTAGAAATGGCCAAAAAGGCTTTAAAGCAGGTTAGAGATGTGTGTGCAATGGTTAGAAATGGCAAAAATGGGTTAAAGCAGGTAAGAAATGGGGAAAAGTTGGTTAGAAAGGGAAGAGAAAAAACCTTCAAACGAGTGGAAAGTTGGCAAAAATCGTTCAGGTAGAGCAAAAAAGGCTTAAAAAGGGTTAGAGCTGAGGAAAAATGGGTTATAAATGGCCAAAAGCGGCTTAAAGTTGGTTAGATAGGGGTAAAACTGGGGTAGGAATGGCCAAAAATTGCTTAAAATGGGTTAGAAGTTTGCAAAACTGTGCTAGAAATGGCCCAAAAGGTTTAAATTGGGACAGAAATGGTGAAAAATGGCTTAAAATGAGTTAGGAGTGAGCAAAAATGGGTTAGATATAGCCGAAAACGGTTTAAATCGTGAGAGAAACAGGCAAAAAATGAGTTAGAAAAGAACTAAAAATGGCTTAAAACGGGTTGAGAGCGAGAAAACATCGTGTAGAAAGAGGCAAAAATGGCTTTAAAAGGGTTAGAGATGTGCAAAAATGGGTTAGAAATGGCAAAAAAATGGCTTAAAAGGGTTTATAGATGTGCCAAAAATGGTTGGAAATGGCCAAAAATGCTTTAAAGCAGTTTAGAGATGTGTAAAAGTGGGTTAGAAATGGCCTAAAATGGATTAAAGCGGGTAATAATTGGGAGAAACTGTGTTAGAAACAGAAAAGAAAAAAAAAAAAAAAAAGCTTAATAAGAGTTGAAGGAGGGCAAAAATGGTTAAGGTATAGCCAAAAAAAGGCTTAAAAAGGGTTAGAGATATGCAAAAACTGGGATAGAAATGGCCAAAAAGGCTTTAAAGCAGGTTAGAGATGTGCAAAAACTGGTCAGAAATGGCCAAAAATGGATTAAAGCGGGAGAGAAATGGGAAAAACTGCATTAGAAACAGAAAAAAAGCATAAAAAGTTTTGAATGAGGGAAAAAATGGTGAAGATATAGCCCAGAAAGGCTTAAAAAGGATTAGAGATGTGCAAAAATGGGATGGAAATGGCCAAAAACTCTTTAAAATGTGTTAGAAATGGAGAAAAATGGGTTAGAAATGGACAAAAAATGGATAAGAAATGGCCAAAATTTACTTAAAAGGGGTTAGAGATGTGCAAAAATGAGTTAGAAATGGCCAAGAATGGCATAAAACAGGTTAAGAATGGCCAAAAATGGGTTAGAAATGGCCAAAAAGGCTTTAAAGCAGGTAAGAGATGTGTAAAAAAAAAAAAAAATAAAATGGTTAGAAGTGGCAAAAAAATGGATTAAAGATGGTGAGAAATGCAGAAAACTGGGTTAGAAACAGAAAAAAAAATAGCATAAACCGTGTTGAAAGTGGGGAGAAATGGTTTAGAAAGAACCAAAAATGGCTTTAAAAGGGTTAGAGATTTGCAAAAATGGAATAGAAATGGCCAAAATTTATTTAAAAAGCCTCAAAAATGGACAAAAAATGCATTAGAAATGGCCAAAACCGGCTTAAAAGGGTTAGAGGTATGCGAGAACGGTTTAGAAAAAGCCAAAATTGGCTTAAAAGGGGCTAGAGATGAGCAAAAAAGGGTTAGAAATGGCCAAAATTAGCTTAAAATGGGTTAGATATAGCCAAAAAAGGGTTAAAATGGGTTAGTAGTGGGTAAAAAAGGGTTAGATGTAGCCGAAAATGGCATAAAACGTGTGAGAACTGGGCCAAAAATGGGTCAGAAAAGAAAAAAAAATGCTTATAATTAGTTGAATGCGGAAGAGAGTGTTTTAGAAAGAGCCAAAAACGGCTTTAAAAGGGTTAGATGTATGCAAAAATGGGTTACAAATGGCCAAAAACGCCTTAAAATGGGATAGAAATAGTGAAAAATGGCTTAAAATGTGTTAGAAGTGTGTAAAAATGGTTTAGATAAACCCAAAAATGGTTTAAATCGTGTGAGCAATGGGCAAAAAATGAGTTAGAAAAGGAAAGAAGAATGGCTTAAACCAGGTTGAAAGTCAGAGAAAATGGTGTAGAAAGACCCAAACGTGGCTTTAAAAGGGCTAGAGATGAGCAGAAATGGGTTAGAAATGGCAAAGAATGGCTTAAAAGAGGTTAGAGATGTGCCAGAAATGGTTAGAAATGGCCAAAACTGCTTTAAAGCAGGTTAGAGATGTGCAAAAATGGGCAAGAAATGGCCAAAAATGGATTCAAGTGGGTAAAGAAATGGGGAAAACTGGGTTAGAAACAGAAAAAAAACTAGCTTAAAACGGGTGGAAAGTGGGCAAAAATGGTTTAGAATGAGTCAAAAATGCATTAAAAGGGTTCTAGACATGCAAAAATGGGATAGAAATGGCCAAAAATGATTTAAAACGGGTTAGAAATGGACAAAAATTGGATTAGAAATGGCCAAAACCGGTTTAAAAAGGGTTAGAGGTAAGCAGAGATGAGTGCGAAATAGCCAACACCGGCTTAAAAAAGGTTAGAGATGTGCAAAAATGGGTCAGAAATGACCAAAGCTGGCTTAAAATGGGTTAGAAACGGCCAAAAAAGCTTTAAAGCGGGTTAGAGATGTGCGAAAACGGGTTAGAAATGGCCTAAGTTGGCCAAAAGCGGGTTAGAAATGGCCAAAAAGGCTTTAAAGCAGGTTAGAGATGTGTGTGCAATGGTTAGAAATGGCAAAAATGGGTTAAAGCAGGTAAGAAATGGGGAAAAGTTGGTTAGAAAGGGAAGAGAAAAAACCTTCAAACGAGTGGAAAGTTGGCAAAAATCGTTCAGGTAGAGCAAAAAAGGCTTAAAAAGGGTTAGAGCTGAGGAAAAATGGGTTATAAATGGCCAAAAGCGGCTTAAAGTTGGTTAGATAGGGGTAAAAGTGGGGTAGGAATGGCCAAAAATTGCTTAAAATGGGTTAGAAGTTTGCAAAACTGTGCTAGAAATGGCCCAAAAGGTTTAAATTGGGACAGAAATGGTGAAAAATGGCTTAAAATGAGTTAGGAGTGAGCAAAAATGGGTTAGATATAGCCGAAAACGGTTTAAATCGTGAGAGAAACAGGCAAAAAATGAGTTAGAAAAGAACTAAAAATGGCTTAAAACGGGTTGAGAGCGAGAAAACATCGTGTAGAAAGAGGCAAAAATGGCTTTAAAAGGGTTAGAGATGTGCAAAAATGGGTTAGAAATGGCAAAAAAATGGCTTAAAAGGGTTTATAGATGTGCCAAAAATGGTTGGAAATGGCCAAAAATGCTTTAAAGCAGTTTAGAGATGTGTAAAAGTGGGTTAGAAATGGCCTAAAATGGATTAATGCGGGTAATAATTGGGAGAAACTGTGTTAGAAACAGAAAAGAAAAAAAAAAAAAAAAAGCTTAATAAGAGTTGAAGGAGGGCAAAAATGGTTAAGGTATAGCCAAAAAAGGCTTAAAAAGGGTTAGAGATATGCAAAAACTGGGATAGAAATGGCCAAAAAGGCTTTAAAGCAGGTTAGAGATGTGCAAAAACTGGTCAGAAATGGCCAAAAATGGATTAAAGCGGGAGAGAAATGGGAAAAACTGCATTAGAAACAGAAAAAAAGCATAAAAAGTTTTGAATGAGGGAAAAAATGGTGAAGATATAGCCCAAAAAGGCTTAAAAAGGATTAGAGATGTGCAAAAATGGGATGGAAATGGCCAAAAACTCTTTAAAATGTGTTAGAAATGGAGAAAAATGGGTTAGAAATGGACAAAAAATGGATAAGAAATGGCCAAAATTTACTTAAAAGGGGTTAGAGATGTGCAAAAATGAGTTAGAAATGGCCAAGAATGGCATAAAACAGGTTAAGAATGGCCAAAAATGGGTTAGAAATGGCCAAAAAGGCTTTAAAGCAGGTAAGAGATGTGTAAAAAAAAAAAAAAAATGGTTAGAAGTGGCAAAAAAATGGATTAAAGATGGTGAGAAATGCAGAAAACTGGGTCAGAAACGGAAAAAAAAAAATAGCATAAACCGTGTTGAAAGTGGGGAGAAATGGTTTAGAAAGAACCAAAAATGGCTTTAAAAGGGTTAGAGATTTGCAAAAATGGAATAGAAATGGCCAAAATTTATTTAAAAAGCCTCAAAAATGGACAAAAAATGCATTAGAAATGGCCAAAACCGGCTTAAAAGGGTTAGAGGTATGCGAGAACGGTTTAGAAAAAGCCAAAATTGGCTTAAAAGGGGCTAGAGATGAGCAAAAAAGGGTTAGAAATGGCCAAAAATAGCTTAAAATGGGTTAGATATAGCCAAAAAAGGGTTAAAATGGGTTAGTAGTGGGTAAAAAAGGGTTAGATGTAGCCGAAAATGGCATAAAACGTGTGAGAACTGGGCCAAAAATGGGTCAGAAAAGAAAAAAAAATGCTTATAACTAGTTGAATGCAGAAGAAAGTGTTTTAGAAAGAGCCCAAAACGGCTTTAAAAGGGTTAGATGTATGCAAAAATGGGTTAGAAATGGCCAAAAACGCCTTAAAATGGGATAGAAATAGTGAAAAATGGCTTAAAATGTGTTAGAAGTGTGTAAAAATGGTTTAGATAAATCCAAAAATGGTTTAAATCGTGTGAGCAATGGGCAAAAAATGAGTTAGAAAAGGAAAGAAAAATGGCTTAAACCAGGTTGAAAGTCAGAAAAAATGGTGTAGAAAGACCCAAACGTGTCTTTAAAAGGGCTAGAGATGAGCAGAAATGGGTTAGAAATGGCAAAGAATGGCTTAAAAGAGGTTAGAGATGTGCCAGAAATGGTTAGAAATGGCCAAAACTGCTTTAAAGCAGGTTAGAGATGTGCAAAAATGGGCTAGAAATGGCCAAAAATGGATTCAAGTGGGTAAAGAAATGGGGAAAACTGGGTTAGAAACAGAAAAAAAACTAGCTTAAAACGGGTGGAAAGTGGGCAAAAATGGTTTAGAATGAGTCAAAAATGCATTAAAAGGGTTCTAGACATGCAAAAATGGGATAGAAATGGCCAAAAATGATTTAAAACGGGTTAGAAATGGACAAAAATTGGATTAGAAATGGCCAAAACCGGTTTAAAAAGGGTTAGAGGTAAGCAGAGATGAGTGAGAAATAGCCAAAACCGGCTTAAAAAAGGTTAGAGATGTGCAAAAATGGGTCAGAAATGACCAAAGCTGGCTTAAAATGGGTTAGAAACGGCCAAAAAAGCTTTAAAGCGGGTTAGAGATGTGCAAAAACGGGTTAGAAATGGCCTAAGTTGGCCAAAAGCGGGTTAGAAATGGCCAAAAAGGCTTTAAAGCAGGTTAGAGATGTGTGTGCAATGGTTAGAAATGGCAAAAATGGGTTAAAGCAGGTAAGAAATGGGGAAAAGTTGGTTAGAAAGGAAATAGAAAAAACCTTCAAACGAGTGGAAAGTTGGCAAAAATCGTTCAGGTAGAGCAAAAAAAGGCTTAAAAAGGGTTAGAGCTGAGGAAAAATGGGTTATAAATGTCCAAAAGCGGCTTAAAGGTGGTTAGATAGGGGTAAAACTGGGGTAGGAATGGCCAAAAATTGCTTAAAATGGGTTAGAAGTTTGCAAAACTGTGCTAGAAATGGCCCAAAAGGTTTAAATTGGGATAGAAATGGTGAAAAATGGCTTAAAATGCGTTAGGAGTGAGCAAAAATGGGTTAGATATAGCCGAAAACGGTTTAGATCGTGTGAGAAACAGGCAAAAAATGAGTTAGAAAAGAACTAAAAATGGCTTAAAACGGGTTGAGAGCGAGAAAACATCGTGTAGAAAGAGGCAAAAATGGCTTTAAAAGGGTTAGAGATGTGCAAAAATGGGTTAGAAATGGCAAAAAATGGCTTAAAAGGGCTTATAGATGTGCCAAAAATGGTTGGAAATGGCCAAAAATGCTTTAAAGCAGGTTAGAGATGTGTAAAAGTGGGTTAGAAATGGCCAAAAATGGATTAATGCGGGTAATAATTGGGAGAAACTGTGTTAGAAACAGAAAAAAAAAAAAAGCTTAATAAGAGTTGAAGGAGGGCAAAAATGGTTAAGGTATAGCCAAAAAAGGCTTAAAAAGGGTAAGAGATATGCAAAAACTGGGATAGAAATGGCCAAAAAGGCTTTAAAGCAGGTTAGAGATGTGCAAAAACTGGTCAGAAATGGCCAAAAATGGATTAAAGCGGGAGAGAAATGGGAAAAACTGCATTAGAAACAGAAAAAAAGCATAAAAAGTTTTGAATGAGGGAAAAAATGGTGAAGATATAGCCCAAAAAGGCTTAAATAGGATTAGAGATGTGCAAAAATGGGATAGAAATGGCCAAAAACTCTTTAAAATGTGTTAGAAATGGAGAAAAATGGGTTAGAAATGGATAAAAAATGGATAAGAAATGGCCAAAAGTAGCTTAAAAGGGGTTAGAGATGTGCAAAAATGAGTTAGAAATGGCCAAGAATGGCATAAAACAGGTTAAGAATGGCCAAAATTGGGTTAGAAATGGCCAAAAAGGCTTTAAAGCAGGTAAGAGATGTGTAAAAAAAAAAAAAAAATAAAATGGTTAGAAGTGGCAAAAAATGGATTAAAGATGGTGAGAAATGCAGAAAACTGGGTTAGAAACAGAAAAAAAAATAGCATAAACCGTGTTGAAAGTGGGGAGAAATGGTTTAGAAAGAACCAAAAATGGCTTTAAAAGGGTTAGAGATTTGCAGAAATGGAATAGAAATGGCCAAAATTTATTTAAAAAGCCTCAAAAATGGACAAAAAATGCATTAGAAATGGCCAAAACCGGCTTAAAAGGGTTAGAGGTATGCGAGAACGGTTTAGAAAAAGCCAAAATTGGCTTAAAAGGGGCTAGAGATGAGCAAAAAAGGGTTAGAAATGGCCAAAATTAGCTTAAAATGGGTTAGATATAGCCAAAAAAGGGTTAAAATGGGTTAGTAGTGGGTAAAAAAGGGTTAGATGTAGCCGAAAATGGCATAAAACGTGTGAGAACTGGGCCAAAAATGGGTCAGAAAAGAAAAAAAAATGCTTATAATTAGTTGAATGCGGAAGAGAGTGTTTTAGAAAGAGCCAAAAACGGCTTTAAAAGGGTTAGATGTATGCAAAAATGGGTTACAAATGGCCAAAAACGCCTTAAAATGGGATAGAAATAGTGAAAAATGGCTTAAAATGTGTTAGAAGTGTGTAAAAATGGTTTAGATAAACCCAAAAATGGTTTAAATCGTGTGAGCAATGGGCAAAAAATGAGTTAGAAAAGGAAAGAAAAATGGCTTAAACCAGGTTGAAAGTCAGAGAAAATGGTGTAGAAAGACCCAAACGTGGCTTTAAAAGGGCTAGAGATGAGCAGAAATGGGTTAGAAATGGCAAAGAATGGCTTAAAAGAGGTTAGAGATGTGCCAGAAATGGTTAGAAATGGCCAAAACTGCTTTAAAGCAGGTTAGAGATGTGCAAAAATGGGCTAGAAATGGCCAAAAATGGATTCAAGTGGGTAAAGAAATGGGGAAAACTGGGTTAGAAACAGAAAAAAAACTAGCTTAAAACGGGTGGAAAGTGGGCAAAAATGGTTTAGAAAGAGTCAAAAATGCATTAAAAGGGTTCTAGACATGCAAAAATGGGATAGAAATGGCCAAAAATGATTTAAAACGCGTTAGAAATGGACAAAAATTGGATTAGAAATGGCCAAAACCGGTTTAAAAAGGGTTAGAGGTAAGCAGAGATGAGTGCGAAATAGCCAACACCGGCTTAAAAAAGGTTAGAGATGTGCAAAAATGGGTCAGAAATGACCAAAGCTGGCTTAAAATGGGTTAGAAACGGCCAAAAAAGCTTTAAAGCGGGTTAGAGATGTGCGAAAACGGGTTAGAAATGGCCTAAGTTGGCCAAAAGCGGGTTAGAAATGGCCAAAAAGGCTTTAAAGCAGGTTAGAGATGTGTGTGCAATGGTTAGAAATGGCAAAAATGGGTTAAAGCAGGTAAGAAATGGGGAAAAGTTGGTTAGAAAGGGAAGAGAAAAAACCTTCAAACGAGTGGAAAGTTGGCAAAAATCGTTCAGGTAGAGCAAAAAAGGCTTAAAAAGGGTTAGAGCTGAGGAAAAATGGGTTATAAATGGCCAAAAGCGGCTTAAAGTTGGTTAGATAGGGGTAAAAGTGGGGTAGGAATGGCCAAAAATTGCTTAAAATGGGTTAGAAGTTTGCAAAACTGTGCTAGAAATGGCCCAAAAGGTTTAAATTGGGACAGAAATGGTGAAAAATGGCTTAAAATGAGTTAGGAGTGAGCAAAAATGGGTTAGATATAGCCGAAAACGGTTTAAATCGTGAGAGAAACAGGCAAAAAATGAGTTAGAAAAGAACTAAAAATGGCTTAAAACGGGTTGAGAGCGAGAAAACATCGTGTAGAAAGAGGCAAAAATGGCTTTAAAAGGGTTAGAGATGTGCAAAAATGGGTTAGAAATGGCAAAAAAATGGCTTAAAAGGGTTTATAGATGTGCCAAAAATGGTTGGAAATGGCCAAAAATGCTTTAAAGCAGTTTAGAGATGTGTAAAAGTGGGTTAGAAATGGCCTAAAATGGATTAATGCGGGTAATAATTGGGAGAAACTGTGTTAGAAACAGAAAAGAAAAAAAAAAAAAAAAAGCTTAATAAGAGTTGAAGGAGGGCAAAAATGGTTAAGGTATAGCCAAAAAAGGCTTAAAAAGGGTTAGAGATATGCAAAAACTGGGATAGAAATGGCCAAAAAGGCTTTAAAGCAGGTTAGAGATGTGCAAAAACTGGTCAGAAATGGCCAAAAATGGATTAAAGCGGGAGAGAAATGGGAAAAACTGCATTAGAAACAGAAAAAAAGCATAAAAAGTTTTGAATGAGGGAAAAAATGGTGAAGATATAGCCCAAAAAGGCTTAAAAAGGATTAGAGATGTGCAAAAATGGGATGGAAATGGCCAAAAACTCTTTAAAATGTGTTAGAAATGGAGAAAAATGGGTTAGAAATGGACAAAAAATGGATAAGAAATGGCCAAAATTTACTTAAAAGGGGTTAGAGATGTGCAAAAATGAGTTAGAAATGGCCAAGAATGGCATAAAACAGGTTAAGAATGGCCAAAAATGGGTTAGAAATGGCCAAAAAGGCTTTAAAGCAGGTAAGAGATGTGTAAAAAAAAAAAAAAATGGTTAGAAGTGGCAAAAAAATGGATTAAAGATGGTGAGAAATGCAGAAAACTGGGTCAGAAACGGAAAAAAAAAAATAGCATAAACCGTGTTGAAAGTGGGGAGAAATGGTTTAGAAAGAACCAAAAATGGCTTTAAAAGGGTTAGAGATTTGCAAAAATGGAATAGAAATGGCCAAAATTTATTTAAAAAGCCTCAAAAATGGACAAAAAATGCATTAGAAATGGCCAAAACCGGCTTAAAAGGGTTAGAGGTATGCGAGAACGGTTTAGAAAAAGCCAAAATTGGCTTAAAAGGGGCTAGAGATGAGCAAAAAAGGGTTAGAAATGGCCAAAAATAGCTTAAAATGGGTTAGATATAGCCAAAAAAGGGTTAAAATGGGTTAGTAGTGGGTAAAAAAGGGTTAGATGTAGCCGAAAATGGCATAAAACGTGTGAGAACTGGGCCAAAAATGGGTCAGAAAAGAAAAAAAAATGCTTATAACTAGTTGAATGCAGAAGAAAGTGTTTTAGAAAGAGCCCAAAACGGCTTTAAAAGGGTTAGATGTATGCAAAAATGGGTTAGAAATGGCCAAAAACGCCTTAAAATGGGATAGAAATAGTGAAAAATGGCTTAAAATGTGTTAGAAGTGTGTAAAAATGGTTTAGATAAATCCAAAAATGGTTTAAATCGTGTGAGCAATGGGCAAAAAATGAGTTAGAAAAGGAAAGAAAAATGGCTTAAACCAGGTTGAAAGTCAGAAAAAATGGTGTAGAAAGACCCAAACGTGTCTTTAAAAGGGCTAGAGATGAGCAGAAATGGGTTAGAAATGGCAAAGAATGGCTTAAAAGAGGTTAGAGATGTGCCAGAAATGGTTAGAAATGGCCAAAACTGCTTTAAAGCAGGTTAGAGATGTGCAAAAATGGGCTAGAAATGGCCAAAAATGGATTCAAGTGGGTAAAGAAATGGGGAAAACTGGGTTAGAAACAGAAAAAAAACTAGCTTAAAACGGGTGGAAAGTGGGCAAAAATGGTTTAGAATGAGTCAAAAATGCATTAAAAGGGTTCTAGACATGCAAAAATGGGATAGAAATGGCCAAAAATGATTTAAAACGGGTTAGAAATGGACAAAAATTGGATTAGAAATGGCCAAAACCGGTTTAAAAAGGGTTAGAGGTAAGCAGAGATGAGTGAGAAATAGCCAAAACCGGCTTAAAAAAGGTTAGAGATGTGCAAAAATGGGTCAGAAATGACCAAAGCTGGCTTAAAATGGGTTAGAAACGGCCAAAAAAGCTTTAAAGCGGGTTAGAGATGTGCAAAAACGGGTTAGAAATGGCCTAAGTTGGCCAAAAGCGGGTTAGAAATGGCCAAAAAGGCTTTAAAGCAGGTTAGAGATGTGTGTGCAATGGTTAGAAATGGCAAAAATGGGTTAAAGCAGGTAAGAAATGGGGAAAAGTTGGTTAGAAAGGAAATAGAAAAAACCTTCAAACGAGTGGAAAGTTGGCAAAAATCGTTCAGGTAGAGCAAAAAAAGGCTTAAAAAGGGTTAGAGCTGAGGAAAAATGGGTTATAAATGTCCAAAAGCGGCTTAAAGGTGGTTAGATAGGGGTAAAACTGGGGTAGGAATGGCCAAAAATTGCTTAAAATGGGTTAGAAGTTTGCAAAACTGTGCTAGAAATGGCCCAAAAGGTTTAAATTGGGATAGAAATGGTGAAAAATGGCTTAAAATGCGTTAGGAGTGAGCAAAAATGGGTTAGATATAGCCGAAAACGGTTTAGATCGTGTGAGAAACAGGCAAAAAATGAGTTAGAAAAGAACTAAAAATGGCTTAAAACGGGTTGAGAGCGAGAAAACATCGTGTAGAAAGAGGCAAAAATGGCTTTAAAAGGGTTAGAGATGTGCAAAAATGGGTTAGAAATGGCAAAAAATGGCTTAAAAGGGCTTATAGATGTGCCAAAAATGGTTGGAAATGGCCAAAAATGCTTTAAAGCAGGTTAGAGATGTGTAAAAGTGGGTTAGAAATGGCCAAAAATGGATTAATGCGGGTAATAATTGGGAGAAACTGTGTTAGAAACAGAAAAAAAAAAAAAGCTTAATAAGAGTTGAAGGAGGGCAAAAATGGTTAAGGTATAGCCAAAAAAGGCTTAAAAAGGGTAAGAGATATGCAAAAACTGGGATAGAAATGGCCAAAAAGGCTTTAAAGCAGGTTAGAGATGTGCAAAAACTGGTCAGAAATGGCCAAAAATGGATTAAAGCGGGAGAGAAATGGGAAAAACTGCATTAGAAACAGAAAAAAAGCATAAAAAGTTTTGAATGAGGGAAAAAATGGTGAAGATATAGCCCAAAAAGGCTTAAATAGGATTAGAGATGTGCAAAAATGGGATAGAAATGGCCAAAAACTCTTTAAAATGTGTTAGAAATGGAGAAAAATGGGTTAGAAATGGATAAAAAATGGATAAGAAATGGCCAAAAGTAGCTTAAAAGGGGTTAGAGATGTGCAAAAATGAGTTAGAAATGGCCAAGAATGGCATAAAACAGGTTAAGAATGGCCAAAATTGGGTTAGAAATGGCCAAAAAGGCTTTAAAGCAGGTAAGAGATGTGTAAAAAAAAAAAAAAAATAAAATGGTTAGAAGTGGCAAAAAATGGATTAAAGATGGTGAGAAATGCAGAAAACTGGGTTAGAAACAGAAAAAAAAATAGCATAAACCGTGTTGAAAGTGGGGAGAAATGGTTTAGAAAGAACCAAAAATGGCTTTAAAAGGGTTAGAGATTTGCAGAAATGGAATAGAAATGGCCAAAATTTATTTAAAAAGCCTCAAAAATGGACAAAAAATGCATTAGAAATGGCCAAAACCGGCTTAAAAGGGTTAGAGGTATGCGAGAACGGTTTAGAAAAAGCCAAAATTGGCTTAAAAGGGGCTAGAGATGAGCAAAAAAGGGTTAGAAATGGCCAAAATTAGCTTAAAATGGGTTAGATATAGCCAAAAAAGGGTTAAAATGGGTTAGTAGTGGGTAAAAAAGGGTTAGATGTAGCCGAAAATGGCATAAAACGTGTGAGAACTGGGCCAAAAATGGGTCAGAAAAGAAAAAAAAATGCTTATAATTAGTTGAATGCGGAAGAGAGTGTTTTAGAAAGAGCCAAAAACGGCTTTAAAAGGGTTAGATGTATGCAAAAATGGGTTAGAAATGGCCAAAAACGCCTTAAAATGGGATAGAAATAGTGAAAAATGGCTTAAAATGTGTTAGAAGTGTGTAAAAATGGTTTAGATAAACCCAAAAATGGTTTAAATCGTGTGAGCAATGGGCAAAAAATGAGTTAGAAAAGGAAAGAAAAATGGCTTAAACCAGGTTGAAAGTCAGAGAAAATGGTGTAGAAAGACCCAAACGTGGCTTTAAAAGGGCTAGAGATGAGCAGAAATGGGTTAGAAATGGCAAAGAATGGCTTAAAAGAGGTTAGAGATGTGCCAGAAATGGTTAGAAATGGCCAAAACTGCTTTAAAGCAGGTTAGAGATGTGCAAAAATGGGCTAGAAATGGCCAAAAATGGATTCAAGTGGGTAAAGAAATGGGGAAAACTGGGTTAGAAACAGAAAAAAAACTAGCTTAAAACGGGTGGAAAGTGGGCAAAAATGGTTTAGAAAGAGTCAAAAATGCATTAAAAGGGTTCTAGACATGCAAAAATGGGATAGAAATGGCCAAAAATGATTTAAAACGCGTTAGAAATGGACAAAAATTGGATTAGAAATGGCCAAAACCGGTTTAAAAAGGGTTAGAGGTAAGCAGAGATGAGTGCGAAATAGCCAACACCGGCTTAAAAAAGGTTAGAGATGTGCAAAAATGGGTCAGAAATGACCAAAGCTGGCTTAAAATGGGTTAGAAACGGCCAAAAAAGCTTTAAAGCGGGTTAGAGATGTGCGAAAACGGGTTAGAAATGGCCTAAGTTGGCCAAAAGCGGGTTAGAAATGGCCAAAAAGGCTTTAAAGCAGGTTAGAGATGTGTGTGCAATGGTTAGAAATGGCAAAAATGGGTTAAAGCAGGTAAGAAATGGGGAAAAGTTGGTTAGAAAGGGAAGAGAAAAAACCTTCAAACGAGTGGAAAGTTGGCAAAAATCGTTCAGGTAGAGCAAAAAAGGCTTAAAAAGGGTTAGAGCTGAGGAAAAATGGGTTATAAATGGCCAAAAGCGGCTTAAAGTTGGTTAGATAGGGGTAAAAGTGGGGTAGGAATGGCCAAAAATTGCTTAAAATGGGTTAGAAGTTTGCAAAACTGTGCTAGAAATGGCCCAAAAGGTTTAAATTGGGACAGAAATGGTGAAAAATGGCTTAAAATGAGTTAGGAGTGAGCAAAAATGGGTTAGATATAGCCGAAAACGGTTTAAATCGTGAGAGAAACAGGCAAAAAATGAGTTAGAAAAGAACTAAAAATGGCTTAAAACGGGTTGAGAGCGAGAAAACATCGTGTAGAAAGAGGCAAAAATGGCTTTAAAAGGGTTAGAGATGTGCAAAAATGGGTTAGAAATGGCAAAAAAATGGCTTAAAAGGGTTTATAGATGTGCCAAAAATGGTTGGAAATGGCCAAAAATGCTTTAAAGCAGTTTAGAGATGTGTAAAAGTGGGTTAGAAATGGCCTAAAATGGATTAATGCGGGTAATAATTGGGAGAAACTGTGTTAGAAACAGAAAAGAAAAAAAAAAAAAAAAAGCTTAATAAGAGTTGAAGGAGGGCAAAAATGGTTAAGGTATAGCCAAAAAAGGCTTAAAAAGGGTTAGAGATATGCAAAAACTGGGATAGAAATGGCCAAAAAGGCTTTAAAGCAGGTTAGAGATGTGCAAAAACTGGTCAGAAATGGCCAAAAATGGATTAAAGCGGGAGAGAAATGGGAAAAACTGCATTAGAAACAGAAAAAAAGCATAAAAAGTTTTGAATGAGGGAAAAAATGGTGAAGATATAGCCCAAAAAGGCTTAAAAAGGATTAGAGATGTGCAAAAATGGGATGGAAATGGCCAAAAACTCTTTAAAATGTGTTAGAAATGGAGAAAAATGGGTTAGAAATGGACAAAAAATGGATAAGAAATGGCCAAAATTTACTTAAAAGGGGTTAGAGATGTGCAAAAATGAGTTAGAAATGGCCAAGAATGGCATAAAACAGGTTAAGAATGGCCAAAAATGGGTTAGAAATGGCCAAAAAGGCTTTAAAGCAGGTAAGAGATGTGTAAAAAAAAAAAAAAAAATGGTTAGAAGTGGCAAAAAAATGGATTAAAGATGGTGAGAAATGCAGAAAACTGGGTCAGAAACGGAAAAAAAAAAATAGCATAAACCGTGTTGAAAGTGGGGAGAAATGGTTTAGAAAGAACCAAAAATGGCTTTAAAAGGGTTAGAGATTTGCAAAAATGGAATAGAAATGGCCAAAATTTATTTAAAAAGCCTCAAAAATGGACAAAAAATGCATTAGAAATGGCCAAAACCGGCTTAAAAGGGTTAGAGGTATGCGAGAACGGTTTAGAAAAAGCCAAAATTGGCTTAAAAGGGGCTAGAGATGAGCAAAAAAGGGTTAGAAATGGCCAAAAATAGCTTAAAATGGGTTAGATATAGCCAAAAAAGGGTTAAAATGGGTTAGTAGTGGGTAAAAAAGGGTTAGATGTAGCCGAAAATGGCATAAAACGTGTGAGAACTGGGCCAAAAATGGGTCAGAAAAGAAAAAAAAATGCTTATAACTAGTTGAATGCAGAAGAAAGTGTTTTAGAAAGAGCCCAAAACGGCTTTAAAAGGGTTAGATGTATGCAAAAATGGGTTAGAAATGGCCAAAAACGCCTTAAAATGGGATAGAAATAGTGAAAAATGGCTTAAAATGTGTTAGAAGTGTGTAAAAATGGTTTAGATAACCCAAAAATGGTTTAAATCGTGTGAGCAATGGGCAAAAAATGAGTTAGAAAAGGAAAGAAAAATGGCTTAAACCAGGTTGAAAGTCAGAAAAAATGGTGTAGAAAGACCCAAACGTGTCTTTAAAAGGGCTAGAGATGAGCAGAAATGGGTTAGAAATGGCAAAGAATGGCTTAAAAGAGGTTAGAGATGTGCCAGAAATGGTTAGAAATGGCCAAAACTGCTTTAAAGCAGGTTAGAGATGTGCAAAAATGGGCTAGAAATGGCCAAAAATGGATTCAAGTGGGTAAAGAAATGGGGAAAACTGGGTTAGAAACAGAAAAAAAACTAGCTTAAAACGGGTGGAAAGTGGGCAAAAATGGTTTAGAATGAGTCAAAAATGCATTAAAAGGGTTCTAGACATGCAAAAATGGGATAGAAATGGCCAAAAATGATTTAAAACGGGTTAGAAATGGACAAAAATTGGATTAGAAATGGCCAAAACCGGTTTAAAAAGGGTTAGAGGTAAGCAGAGATGAGTGAGAAATAGCCAAAACCGGCTTAAAAAAGGTTAGAGATGTGCAAAAATGGGTCAGAAATGACCAAAGCTGGCTTAAAATGGGTTAGAAACGGCCAAAAAAGCTTTAAAGCGGGTTAGAGATGTGCAAAAACGGGTTAGAAATGGCCTAAGTTGGCCAAAAGCGGGTTAGAAATGGCCAAAAAGGCTTTAAAGCAGGTTAGAGATGTGTGTGCAATGGTTAGAAATGGCAAAAATGGGTTAAAGCAGGTAAGAAATGGGGAAAAGTTGGTTAGAAAGGAAATAGAAAAAAACCTTCAAACGAGTGGAAAGTTGGCAAAAATCGTTCAGGTAGAGCAAAAAAAGGCTTAAAAAGGGTTAGAGCTGAGGAAAATGGGTTATAAATGGCCAAAAGCGGCTTAAAGGTGGTTAGATAGGGGTAAAACTGGGGTAGGAATGGCCAAAAATTGCTTAAAATGGGTTAGAAGTTTGCAAAACTGTGCTAGAAATGGCCCAAAAGGTTTAAATTGGGATAGAAATGGTGAAAAATGGCTTAAAATGCGTTAGGAGTGAGCAAAAATGGGTTAGATATAGCCGAAAACGGTTTAGATCGTGTGAGAAACAGGCAAAAAATGAGTTAGAAAAGAACTAAAAATGGCTTAAAACGGGTTGAGAGCGAGAAAACATCGTGTAGAAAGAGGCAAAAATGGCTTTAAAAGGGTTAGAGATGTGCAAAAATGGGTTAGAAATGGCAAAAAATGGCTTAAAAGGGCTTATAGATGTGCCAAAAATGGTTGGAAATGGCCAAAAATGCTTTAAAGCAGGTTAGAGATGTGTAAAAGTGGGTTAGAAATGGCCAAAAATGGATTAATGCGGGTAATAATTGGGAGAAACTGTGTTAGAAACAGAAAAAAAAAAAAAGCTTAATAAGAGTTGAAGGAGGGCAAAAATGGTTAAGGTATAGCCAAAAAAGGCTTAAAAAGGGTAAGAGATATGCAAAAACTGGGATAGAAATGGCCAAAAAGGCTTTAAAGCAGGTTAGAGATGTGCAAAAACTGGTCAGAAATGGCCAAAAATGGATTAAAGCGGGAGAGAAATGGGAAAAACTGCATTAGAAACAGAAAAAAAGCATAAAAAGTTTTGAATGAGGGAAAAAATGGTGAAGATATAGCCCAAAAAGGCTTAAATAGGATTAGAGATGTGCAAAAATGGGATAGAAATGGCCAAAAACTCTTTAAAATGTGTTAGAAATGGAGAAAAATGGGTTAGAAATGGATAAAAAATGGATAAGAAATGGCCAAAAGTAGCTTAAAAGGGGTTAGAGATGTGCAAAAATGAGTTAGAAATGGCCAAGAATGGCATAAAACAGGTTAAGAATGGCCAAAATTGGGTTAGAAATGGCCAAAAAGGCTTTAAAGCAGGTAAGAGATGTGTAAAAAAAAAAAAAAATAAAATGGTTAGAAGTGGCAAAAAATGGATTAAAGATGGTGAGAAATGCAGAAAACTGGGTTAGAAACAGAAAAAAAAATAGCATAAACCGTGTTGAAAGTGGGGAGAAATGGTTTAGAAAGAACCAAAAATGGCTTTAAAAGGGTTAGAGATTTGCAGAAATGAATAGAAATGGCCAAAATTTATTTAAAAAGCCTCAAAAATGGACAAAAAATGCATTAGAAATGGCCAAAAACCGGCTTAAAAGGGTTAGAGGTATGCGAGAACGGTTTAGAAAAAGCCAAAATTGGCTTAAAAGGGGCTAGAGATGAGCAAAAAAGGGTTAGAAATGGCCAAAATTAGCTTAAAATGGGTTAGATATAGCCAAAAAAGGGTTAAAATGGGTTAGTAGTGGGTAAAAAAGGGTTAGATGTAGCCGAAAATGGCATAAAACGTGTGAGAACTGGGCCAAAAATGGGTCAGAAAAGAAAAAAAAAATGCTTATAATTAGTTGAATGCGGAAGAGAGTGTTTTAGAAAGAGCCAAAAACGGCTTTAAAAGGGTAGATGTATGCAAAAATGGGTTACGAAATGGCCAAAAACGCCTTAAAATGGGATAGAAATAGTGAAAAATGGCTTAAAATGTGTTAGAAGTGTGTAAAAATGGTTTAGATAAACCCAAAAATGGTTTAAATCGTGTGAGCAATGGGCAAAAAATGAGTTAGAAAAGGAAAGAAAAATGGCTTAAACCAGGTTGAAAGTCAGAGAAAATGGTGTAGAAAGACCCAAACGTGGCTTTAAAAGGGCTAGAGATGAGCAGAAATGGGTTAGAAATGGCAAAGAATGGCTTAAAAGAGGTTAGAGATGTGCCAGAAATGGTTAGAAAATGGCCAAAACTGCTTTAAAGCAGGTTAGAGATGTGCAAAAATGGGCTAGAAATGGCCAAAAATGGATTCAAGTGGGTAAAGAAATGGGGGAAAACTGGGTTAGAAACAGAAAAAAAACTAGCTTAAAACGGGTGGAAAGTGGGCAAAAATGGTTTAGAAAGAGTCAAAAATGCATTAAAAGGGTTCTAGACATGCAAAAATGGGATAGAAATGGCCAAAAATGATTTAAAACGCGTTAGAAATGGACAAAAATTGGATTAGAAATGGCCAAAACCGGTTTAAAAAGGGTTAGAGGTAAGCAGAGATGAGTGCGAAATAGCCAACACCGGCTTAAAAAAGGTTAGAGATGTGCAAAAATGGGTCAGAAATGACCAAAGCTGGCTTAAAATGGGTTAGAAACGGCCAAAAAAGCTTTAAAGCGGGTTAGAGATGTGCGAAAACGGGTTAGAAATGGCCTAAGTTGGCCAAAAGCGGGTTAGAAATGGCCAAAAAGGCTTTAAAGCAGGTTAGAGATGTGTGTGCAATGGTTAGAAATGGCAAAAATGGGTTAAAGCAGGTAAGAAATGGGGAAAAGTTGGTTAGAAAGGGAAGAGAAAAAACCTTCAAACGAGTGGAAAGTTGGCAAAAATCGTTCAGGTAGAGCAAAAAAGGCTTAAAAAGGGTTAGAGCTGAGGAAAAATGGGTTATAAATGGCCAAAAGCGGCTTAAAGTTGGTTAGATAGGGGTAAAACTGGGGTAGGAATGGCCAAAAATTGCTTAAAATGGGTTAGAAGTTTGCAAAACTGTGCTAGAAATGGCCCAAAAGGTTTAAATTGGGACAGAAATGGTGAAAAATGGCTTAAAATGAGTTAGGAGTGAGCAAAAATGGGTTAGATATAGCCGAAAACGGTTTAAATCGTGAGAGAAACAGGCAAAAAATGAGTTAGAAAAGAACTAAAAATGGCTTAAAACGGGTTGAGAGCGAGAAAACATCGTGTAGAAAGAGGCAAAAATGGCTTTAAAAGGGTTAGAGATGTGCAAAAATGGGTTAGAAATGGCAAAAAAATGGCTTAAAAGGGTTTATAGATGTGCCAAAAATGGTTGGAAATGGCCAAAAATGCTTTAAAGCAGTTTAGAGATGTGTAAAAGTGGGTTAGAAATGGCCTAAAATGGATTAAAGCGGGTAATAATTGGGAGAAACTGTGTTAGAAACAGAAAAGAAAAAAAAAAAAAAAAAGCTTAATAAGAGTTGAAGGAGGGCAAAAATGGTTAAGGTATAGCCAAAAAAAGGCTTAAAAAGGGTTAGAGATATGCAAAAACTGGGATAGAAATGGCCAAAAAGGCTTTAAAGCAGGTTAGAGATGTGCAAAAACTGGTCAGAAATGGCCAAAAATGGATTAAAGCGGGAGAGAAATGGGAAAAACTGCATTAGAAACAGAAAAAAAGCATAAAAAGTTTTGAATGAGGGAAAAAATGGTGAAGATATAGCCCAAAAAGGCTTAAAAAGGATTAGAGATGTGCAAAAATGGGATGGAAATGGCCAAAAACTCTTTAAAATGTGTTAGAAATGGAGAAAAATGGGTTAGAAATGGACAAAAAATGGATAAGAAATGGCCAAAATTTACTTAAAAGGGGTTAGAGATGTGCAAAAATGAGTTAGAAATGGCCAAGAATGGCATAAAACAGGTTAAGAATGGCCAAAATTGGGTTAGAAATGGCCAAAAAGGCTTTAAAGCAGGTAAGAGATGTGTAAAAAAAAAAAAAAATAAAATGGTTGGAAGTGGCAAAAAAATGGATTAAAGATGGTGAGAAATGCAGAAAACTGGGTTAGAAACAGAAAAAAAAATAGCATAAACCGTGTTGAAAGTGGGCAAAAATGGTTTAGAAAGAACCAAAAATGGCTTTAAAAGGGTTAGAGATTTGCAGAAATGGAATAGAAATGGCCAAAATTTATTTAAAAAGCCTCAAAAATGGACAAAAAATGCATTAGAAATGGCCAAAACCGGCTTAAAAGGGTTAGAGGTATGCGAGAACGGTTTAGAAAAAGCCAAAATTGGCTTAAAAGGGGCTAGAGATGAGCAAAAAAGGGTTAGAAATGGCCAAAATTAGCTTAAAATGGGTTAGATATAGCCAAAAAAGGGTTAAAATGGGTTAGTAGTGGGTAAAAAAGGGTTAGATGTAGCCGAAAATGGCATAAAACGTGTGAGAACTGGGCCAAAAATGGGTCAGAAAAGAAAAAAAAATGCTTATAATTAGTTGAATGCGGAAGAGAGTGTTTTAGAAAGAGCCAAAAACGGCTTTAAAAGGGTTAGATGTATGCAAAAATGGGTTACAAATGGCCAAAAACGCCTTAAAATGGGATAGAAATAGTGAAAAATGGCTTAAAATGTGTTAGAAGTGTGTAAAAATGGTTTAGATAAACCCAAAAATGGTTTAAATCGTGTGAGCAATGGGCAAAAAATGAGTTAGAAAAGGAAAGAAGAATGGCTTAAACCAGGTTGAAAGTCAGAGAAAATGGTGTAGAAAGACCCAAACGTGGCTTTAAAAGGGCTAGAGATGAGCAGAAATGGGTTAGAAATGGCAAAGAATGGCTTAAAAGAGGTTAGAGATGTGCCAGAAATGGTTAGAAATGGCCAAAACTGCTTTAAAGCAGGTTAGAGATGTGCAAAAATGGGCAAGAAATGGCCAAAAATGGATTCAAGTGGGTAAAGAAATGGGGAAAACTGGGTTAGAAACAGAAAAAAAACTAGCTTAAAACGGGTGGAAAGTGGGCAAAAATGGTTTAGAATGAGTCAAAAATGCATTAAAAGGGTTCTAGACATGCAAAAATGGGATAGAAATGGCCAAAAATGATTTAAAACGGGTTAGAAATGGACAAAAATTGGATTAGAAATGGCCAAAACCGGTTTAAAAAGGGTTAGAGGTAAGCAGAGATGAGTGCGAAATAGCCAACACCGGCTTAAAAAAGGTTAGAGATGTGCAAAAATGGGTCAGAAATGACCAAAGCTGGCTTAAAATGGGTTAGAAACGGCCAAAAAAGCTTTAAAGCGGGTTAGAGATGTGCGAAAACGGGTTAGAAATGGCCTAAGTTGGCCAAAAGCGGGTTAGAAATGGCCAAAAAGGCTTTAAAGCAGGTTAGAGATGTGTGTGCAATGGTTAGAAATGGCAAAAATGGGTTAAAGCAGGTAAGAAATGGGGAAAAGTTGGTTAGAAAGGGAAGAGAAAAAACCTTCAAACGAGTGGAAAGTTGGCAAAAATCGTTCAGGTAGAGCAAAAAAGGCTTAAAAAGGGTTAGAGCTGAGGAAAAATGGGTTATAAATGACCAAAAGCGGCTTAAAGTTGGTTAGATAGGGGTAAAACTGGGGTAGGAATGGCCAAAAATTGCTTAAAATGGGTTAGAAGTTTGCAAAACTGTGCTAGAAATGGCCCAAAAGGTTTAAATTGGGACAGAAATGGTGAAAAATGGCTTAAAATGAGTTAGGAGTGAGCAAAAATGGGTTAGATATAGCCGAAAACGGTTTAAATCGTGAGAGAAACAGGCAAAAAATGATTTAGAAAAGAACTAAAAATGGCTTAAAACGGGTTGAGAGCGAGAAAACATCGTGTAGAAAGAGGCAAAAATGGCTTTAAAAGGGTTAGAGATGTGCAAAAATGGGTTAGAAATGGCAAAAAAATGGCTTAAAAGGGTTTATAGATGTGCCAAAAATGGTTGGAAATGGCCAAAAATGCTTTAAAGCAGTTTAGAGATGTGTAAAAGTGGGTTAGAAATGGCCTAAAATGGATTAAAGCGGGTAATAATTGGGAGAAACTGTGTTAGAAACAGAAAAGAAAAAAAAAAAAAAAAGCTTAATAAGAGTTGAAGGAGGGCAAAAATGGTTAAGGTATAGCCAAAAAAAGGCTTAAAAAGGGTTAGAGATATGCAAAAACTGGGATAGAAATGGCCAAAAAGGCTTTAAAGCAGGTTAGAGATGTGCAAAAACTGGTCAGAAATGGCCAAAAATGGATTAAAGCGGGAGAGAAATGGGAAAAACTGCATTAGAAACAGAAAAAAAGCATAAAAAGTTTTGAATGAGGGAAAAAATGGTGAAGATATAGCCCAAAAAGGCTTAAAAAGGATTAGAGATGTGCAAAAATGGGATGGAAATGGCCAAAAACTCTTTAAAATGTGTTAGAAATGGAGAAAAATGGGTTAGAAATGGACAAAAAATGGATAAGAAATGGCCAAAATTTACTTAAAAGGGGTTAGAGATGTGCAAAAATGAGTTAGAAATGGCCAAGAATGGCATAAAACAGGTTAAGAATGGCCAAAAATGGGTTAGAAATGGCCAAAAAGGCTTTAAAGCAGGTAAGAGATGTGTAAAAAAAAAAAAAAAATGGTTAGAAGTGGCAAAAAAATGGATTAAAGATGGTGAGAAATGCAGAAAACTGGGTCAGAAACGGAAAAAAAAAAATAGCATAAACCGTGTTGAAAGTGGGGAGAAATGGTTTAGAAAGAACCAAAAATGGCTTTAAAAGGGTTAGAGATTTGCAAAAATGGAATAGAAATGGCCAAAATTTATTTAAAAAGCCTCAAAAATGGACAAAAAATGCATTAGAAATGGCCAAAACCGGCTTAAAAGGGTTAGAGGTATGCGAGAACGGTTTAGAAAAAGCCAAAATTGGCTTAAAAGGGGCTAGAGATGAGCAAAAAAGGGTTAGAAATGGCCAAAAATAGCTTAAAATGGGTTAGATATAGCCAAAAAAGGGTTAAAATGGGTTAGTAGTGGGTAAAAAAGGGTTAGATGTAGCCGAAAATGGCATAAAACGTGTGAGAACTGGGCCAAAAATGGGTCAGAAAAGAAAAAAAAATGCTTATAACTAGTTGAATGCAGAAGAAAGTGTTTTAGAAAGAGCCCAAAACGGCTTTAAAAGGGTTAGATGTATGCAAAAATGGGTTAGAAATGGCCAAAAACGCCTTAAAATGGGATAGAAATAGTGAAAAATGGCTTAAAATGTGTTAGAAGTGTGTAAAAATGGTTTAGATAAATCCAAAAATGGTTTAAATCGTGTGAGCAATGGGCAAAAAATGAGTTAGAAAAGGAAAGAAAAATGGCTTAAACCAGGTTGAAAGTCAGAAAAAATGGTGTAGAAAGACCCAAACGTGTCTTTAAAAGGGCTAGAGATGAGCAGAAATGGGTTAGAAATGGCAAAGAATGGCTTAAAAGAGGTTAGAGATGTGCCAGAAATGGTTAGAAATGGCCAAAACTGCTTTAAAGCAGGTTAGAGATGTGCAAAAATGGGCTAGAAATGGCCAAAAATGGATTCAAGTGGGTAAAGAAATGGGGAAAACTGGGTTAGAAACAGAAAAAAAACTAGCTTAAAACGGGTGGAAAGTGGGCAAAAATGGTTTAGAATGAGTCAAAAATGCATTAAAAGGGTTCTAGACATGCAAAAATGGGATAGAAATGGCCAAAAATGATTTAAAACGGGTTAGAAATGGACAAAAATTGGATTAGAAATGGCCAAAACCGGTTTAAAAAGGGTTAGAGGTAAGCAGAGATGAGTGAGAAATAGCCAAAACCGGCTTAAAAAAGGTTAGAGATGTGCAAAAATGGGTCAGAAATGACCAAAGCTGGCTTAAAATGGGTTAGAAACGGCCAAAAAAGCTTTAAAGCGGGTTAGAGATGTGCAAAAACGGGTTAGAAATGGCCTAAGTTGGCCAAAAGCGGGTTAGAAATGGCCAAAAAGGCTTTAAAGCAGGTTAGAGATGTGTGTGCAATGGTTAGAAATGGCAAAAATGGGTTAAAGCAGGTAAGAAATGGGGAAAAGTTGGTTAGAAAGGAAATAGAAAAAACCTTCAAACGAGTGGAAAGTTGGCAAAAATCGTTCAGGTAGAGCAAAAAAAGGCTTAAAAAGGGTTAGAGCTGAGGAAAAATGGGTTATAAATGGCCAAAAGCGGCTTAAAGGTGGTTAGATAGGGGTAAAACTGGGGTAGGAATGGCCAAAAATTGCTTAAAATGGGTTAGAAGTTTGCAAAACTGTGCTAGAAATGGCCCAAAAGGTTTAAATTGGGATAGAAATGGTGAAAAATGGCTTAAAATGCGTTAGGAGTGAGCAAAAATGGGTTAGATATAGCCGAAAACGGTTTAGATCGTGTGAGAAACAGGCAAAAAATGAGTTAGAAAAGAACTAAAAATGGCTTAAAACGGGTTGAGAGCGAGAAAACATCGTGTAGAAAGAGGCAAAAATGGCTTTAAAAGGGTTAGAGATGTGCAAAAATGGGTTAGAAATGGCAAAAAATGGCTTAAAAGGGCTTATAGATGTGCCAAAAATGGTTGGAAATGGCCAAAAATGCTTTAAAGCAGGTTAGAGATGTGTAAAAGTGGGTTAGAAATGGCCAAAAATGGATTAATGCGGGTAATAATTGGGAGAAACTGTGTTAGAAACAGAAAAAAAAAAAAAGCTTAATAAGAGTTGAAGGAGGGCAAAAATGGTTAAGGTATAGCCAAAAAAGGCTTAAAAAGGGTAAGAGATATGCAAAAACTGGGATAGAAATGGCCAAAAAGGCTTTAAAGCAGGTTAGAGATGTGCAAAAACTGGTCAGAAATGGCCAAAAATGGATTAAAGCGGGAGAGAAATGGGAAAAACTGCATTAGAAACAGAAAAAAAGCATAAAAAGTTTTGAATGAGGGAAAAAATGGTGAAGATATAGCCCAAAAAGGCTTAAAAAGGATTAGAGATGTGCAAAAATGGGATAGAAATGGCCAAAACCTCTTTAAAATGTGTTAGAAATGGAGAAAAATGGGTTAGAATGGACAAAAAATGGATAAGAAATGGCCAAAAGTAGCTTAAAAGGGGTTAGAGATGTGCAAAAATGAGTTAGAAATGGCCAAGAATGGCATAAAACAGGTTAAGAATGGCCAAGAATGGGTTAGAAATGGCCAAAAAGGCTTTAAAGCAGGTAAGAGATGTGTAAAAAAAAAAAAAAAAAATGGTTAGAAGTGGCAAGAAAATGGATTAAAGATGGTGAGAAATGCAGAAAACTGGGTTAGAAACGGAAAAAAAAATAGCATAAACCGTGTTGAAAGTGGGCAAAAATGGTTTAGAAAGAACCAAAAATGGCTTTAAAAGGGTTAGAGATTTGCAAAAATGGAATAGAAATGGCCAAAATTTATTTAAAAAGCCTCAAAAATGGACAAAAAATGCATTAGAAATGGCCAAAACTGGCTTAAAAGGGTTAGAGGTATGCAAGAACGGTTTAGGAAAAGCCAAAATTGGCTTAAAAGGGGCTAGAGATGAGCAAAAAAGGGTTAGAAATGGCCAAAAATAGCTTAAAATGGGTTAGATATAGCCAAAAAAGGGTTAAAATGGGTTAGTAGTGGGTAAAAAAGGGTTAGATGTAGCCGAAAATGGCTTAAAACGTGTGAGAACTGGGCCAAAAATGGGTCAGAAAAGAAAAAAAAAATGCTTATAATTAGTTGAATGCAGAAAAAAGTGTTTTAGAAAGAGCCAAAAACGGGTTTAAAAGGGTTAGATGTATGCGAAAATGGGTTAGAAATGGCCAAAAACGCCTTAAAATGGGATAGAAATAGTGAAAAATGGCTTAAAATGTGTTAGAAGTGTGTAAAAATGGTTTAGATAAACCCAAAAATGGTTTAAATCGTGTGAGCAATGGGCAAAAAATGAGTTAGAAAAGGAAAGAAAAACGGCTTAAACCAGGTTGAAAGTCAGAGAAAATGGTGTAGAAAGACCCAAACGTGGCTTTAAAAGGGCTAGAGATGAGCAGAAATGGGTTAGAAATGGCAAAGAATGGCTTAAAAGAGGTTAGAGATGTGCCAGAAATGGTTAGAAATGGCCAAAACTGCTTTAAAGCAGGTTAGAGATGTGCAAAAATGGGCTAGAAATGGCCAAAAATGGATTCAAGTGGGTAAAGAAATGGGGAAAACTGGGTTAGAAACAGAAAAAAACTAGCTTAAAACGGGTGGAAAGTGGGCAAAAATGGTTGAGAAAGAGTCAAAAATGCATTAAAAGGGTTCTAGGCACGCAAAAATGGGATAGAAATGGCCAAAACCGATTTAAACCGGGTTAGAAATGGACAAAAATTGGATTAGAAATGGCCAAAACCGGTTTAAAAAGGGTTAGAGGTAAGCAGAGATGAGTGAGAAATAGCCAAAACCGGCTTAAAAAAGGTTAGAGATGTGCAAAAATGGGTCAGAAATGACCAAAGCTGGCTTAAAATGGGTTAGAAACGGCCAAAAAAGCTTTAAAGCGGGTTAGAGATGTGCGAAAACGGGTTAGAAATGGCCTAAGTTGGCCAAAAGCGGGTTAGAAATGGCCAAAAAGGCTTTAAAGCAGGTTAGAGATGTGTGTGCAATGGTTAGAAATGGCAAAAATGGGTTAAAGCAGGTAAGAAATGGGGAAAAGTTGGTTAGAAAGGGAAGAGAAAAAACCTTAAAACGAGTGGAAAGTTGGCAAAAATCGTACAGGTAGAGCAAAAAAAGGCTTAAAAAGGGTTAGAGCTGAGGAAAAATGGGTTATAAATGGCCAAAAGCGGCTTAAAGGTGGTTAGATAGGGTAAAACTGGGGTAGGAATGGCCAAAAATTGCTTAAAATGGGTTAGAAGTTTGCAAAACTGTGCTAGAAATGGCCCAAAAGGTTTAAATTGGGATAGAAATGGTGAAAAATGGCTTAAAATGCGTTAGGAGTGAGCAAAAATGGGTTAGATATAGCCGAAAACGGTTTAAATCGTGAGAGAAACAGGCAAAAAATGAGTTAGAAAAGAACTAAAAATGGCTTAAAACGGGTTGAGAGCGAGAAAACATCGTGTAGAAAGAGGCAAAAATGGCTTTAAAAGGGTTAGAGATGTGCAAAAATGGGTTAGAAATGGCAAAAAATGGCTTAAAAGGGCTTATAGATGTGCCAAAAATGGTTGGAAATGGCCAAAAATGCTTTAAAGCAGGTTAGAGATGTGTAAAAGTGGGTTAGAAATGGCCAAAAATGGATTAAAGCGGGTAATAATTGGGAGAAACTGTGTTAGAAACAGAAAAAAAAAAAAAGCTTAAAAAGAGTTGAAGGAGGGCAAAAATGGGTAAGATATAGCCAAAAAAGGCTTAAAAAGGGTTAGAGATATGCAAAAACTGGGATAGAAATGGCCAAAAAGGCTTTAAAGCAGGTTAGAGATGTGCAAAAACTGGTCAGAAATGGCCAAAAATGGATTAAAGCGGGAGAGAAATGGGAAAAACTGCATTAGAAACAGAAAAAAAGCATAAAAAGTTTTGAATGAGGGAAAAAATGGTGAAGATATAGCCCAAAAAGGCTTAAATAGGATTAGAGATGTGCAAAAATGGGATAGAAATGGCCAAAAACTCTTTAAAATGTGTTAGAAATGGAGAAAAATGGGTTAGAAATGGACAAAAAATGGATAAGAAATGGCCAAAAGTAGCTTAAAAGGGGTTAGAGATGTGCAAAAATGAGTTAGAAATGGCCAAGAATGGCATAAAACAGGTTAAGAATGGCCAAAATTGGGTTAGAAATGGCCAAAAAGGCTTTAAAGCAGGTAAGAGATGTGTAAAAAAAAAAAAAATAAAATGGTTAGAAGTGGCAAAAAATGGATTAAAGATGGTGAGAAATGCAGAAAACTGGGTTAGAAACAGAAAAAAAAATAGCATAAACCGTGTTGAAAGTGGGGAGAAATGGTTTAGAAAGAACCAAAAATGGCTTTAAAAGGGTTAGAGATTTGCAAAAATGGAATAGAAATGGCCAAAATTTATTTAAAAAGCCTCAAAAATGGACAAAAAATGCATTAGAAATGGCCAAAACCGGCTTAAAAGGGTTAGAGGTATGCGAGAACGGTTTAGAAAAAGCCAAAATTGGCTTAAAAGGGGCTAGAGATGAGCAAAAAAGGGTTAGAAATGGCCAAAAATAGCTTAAAATGGGTTAGATATAGCCAAAAAAGGGTTAAAATGGGTTAGTAGTGGGTAAAAAAGGGTTAGATGTAGCCGAAAATGGCTTAAAACGTGTGAGAACTGGGCCAAAAATGGGTCAGAAAAGAAAAAAAAAAAATGCTTATAATTAGTTGAATGCAGAAAAAAGTGTTTTAGAAAGAGCCAAAAATGGGTTTAAAAGGGTTAGATGTATGCGAAAATGGGTTAGAAATGGCCAAAAACGCCTTAAAATGGGATAGAAATAGTGAAAAATGGCTTAAAATGTGTTAGAAGTGTGTAAAAATGGTTTAGATAAACCCAAAAATGGTTTAAATCGTGTGAGCAATGGGCAAAAAATGAGTTAGAAAAGGAAAGAAAAACGGCTTAAACCAGGTTGAAAGTCAGAGAAAATGGTGTAGAAAGACCCAAACGTGGCTTTAAAAGGGCTAGAGATGAGCAGAAATGGGTTAGAAATGGCAAAGAATGGCTTAAAAGAGGTTAGAGATGTGCCAGAAATGGTTAGAAATGGCCAAAACTGCTTTAAAGCAGGTTAGAGATGTGCAAAAATGGGCTAGAAATGGCCAAAAATGGATTCAAGTGGGTAAAGAAATGGGGAAAACTGGGTTAGAAACAGAAAAAAACTAGCTTAAAACGGGTGGAAAGTGGGCAAAAATGGTTGAGAAAGAGTCAAAAATGCATTAAAAGGGTTCTAGGCACGCAAAAATGGGATAGAAATGGCCAAAAACGATTTAAACCGGGTTAGAAATGGACAAAAATTGGATTAGAAATGGCCAAAACCGGTTTAAAAAGGGTTAGAGGTAAGCAGAGATGAGTGAGAAATAGCCAAAACCGGCTTAAAAAAGGTTAGAGATGTGCAAAAATGGGTCAGAAATGACCAAAGCTGGCTTAAAATGGGTTAGAAACGGCCAAAAAAGCTTTAAAGCGGGTTAGAGATGTGCGAAAACGGGTTAGAAATGGCCTAAGTTGGCCAAAAGCGGGTTAGAAATGGCCAAAAAGGCTTTAAAGCAGGTTAGAGATGTGTGTGCAATGGTTAGAAATGGCAAAAATGGGTTAAAGCAGGTAAGAAATGGGGAAAAGTTGGTTAGAAAGGGAAGAGAAAAAACCTTCAAACGAGTGGAAAGTTGGCAAAAATCGTACAGGTAGAGCAAAAAAAGGCTTAAAAAGGGTTAGAGCTGAGGAAAAATGGGTTATAAATGGCCAAAAGCGGCTTAAAGGTGGTTAGATAGGGTAAAACTGGGGTAGGAATGGCCAAAAATTGCTTAAAATGGGTTAGAAGTTTGCAAAACTGTGCTAGAAATGGCCCAAAAGGTTTAAATTGGGATAGAAATGGTGAAAAATGGCTTAAAATGCGTTAGGAGTGAGCAAAAATGGGTTAGATATAGCCGAAAACGGTTTAAATCGTGAGAGAAACAGGCAAAAAATGAGTTAGAAAAGAACTAAAAATGGCTTAAAACGGGTTGAGAGCGAGAAAACATCGTGTAGAAAGAGGCAAAAATGGCTTTAAAAGGGTTAGAGATGTGCAAAAATGGGTTAGAAATGGCAAAAAATGGCTTAAAAGGGCTTATAGATGTGCCAAAAATGGTTGGAAATGGCCAAAAATGCTTTAAAGCAGGTTAGAGATGTGTAAAAGTGGGTTAGAAATGGCCAAAAATGGATTAAAGCGGGTAATAATTGGGAGAAACTGTGTTAGAAACAGAAAAAAAAAAAAAGCTTAAAAAGAGTTGAAGGAGGGCAAAAATGGGTAAGATATAGCCAAAAAAGGCTTAAAAAGGGTTAGAGATATGCAAAAACTGGGATAGAAATGGCCAAAAAGGCTTTAAAGCAGGTTAGAGATGTGCAAAAACTGGTCAGAAATGGCCAAAAATGGATTAAAGCGGGAGAGAAATGGGAAAAACTGCATTAGAAACAGAAAAAAAGCATAAAAAGTTTTGAATGAGGGAAAAAATGGTGAAGATATAGCCCAAAAAGGCTTAAAAAGGATTAGAGATGTGCAAAAATGGGATAGAAATGGCCAAAACCTCTTTAAAATGTGTTAGAAATGGAGAAAAATGGGTTAGAATGGACAAAAAATGGATAAGAAATGGCCAAAAGTAGCTTAAAAGGGGTTAGAGATGTGCAAAAATGAGTTAGAAATGGCCAAGAATGGCATAAAACAGGTTAAGAATGGCCAAGAATGGGTTAGAAATGGCCAAAAAGGCTTTAAAGCAGGTAAGAGATGTGTAAAAAAAAAAAAAAAAAAATGGTTAGAAGTGGCAAGAAAATGGATTAAAGATGGTGAGAAATGCAGAAAACTGGGTTAGAAACGGAAAAAAAAATAGCATAAACCGTGTTGAAAGTGGGGAGAAATGGTTTAGAAAGAACCAAAAATGGCTTTAAAAGGGTTAGAGATTTGCAAAAATGGAATAGAAATGGCCAAAATTTATTTAAAAAGCCTCAAAAATGGACAAAAAATGCATTAGAAATGGCCAAAACTGGCTTAAAAGGGTTAGAGGTATGCGAGAACGGTTTAGGAAAAGCCAAAATTGGCTTAAAAGGGGCTAGAGATGAGCAAAAAAGGGTTAGAAATGGCCAAAAATAGCTTAAAATGGGTTAGATATAGCCAAAAAAGGGTTAAAATGGGTTAGTAGTGGGTAAAAAAGGGTTAGATGTAGCCGAAAATGGCTTAAAACGTGTGAGAACTGGGCCAAAAATGGGTCAGAAAAGAAAAAAAAAATGCTTATAATTAGTTGAATGCAGAAAAAAGTGTTTTAGAAAGAGCCAAAAACGGGTTTAAAAGGGTTAGATGTATGCGAAAATGGGTTAGAAATGGCCAAAAACGCCTTAAAATGGGATAGAAATAGTGAAAAATGGCTTAAAATGTGTTAGAAGTGTGTAAAAATGGTTTAGATAAACCCAAAAATGGTTTAAATCGTGTGAGCAATGGGCAAAAAATGAGTTAGAAAAGGAAAGAAAAACGGCTTAAACCAGGTTGAAAGTCAGAGAAAATGGTGTAGAAAGACCCAAACGTGGCTTTAAAAGGGCTAGAGATGAGCAGAAATGGGTTAGAAATGGCAAAGAATGGCTTAAAAGAGGTTAGAGATGTGCCAGAAATGGTTAGAAATGGCCAAAACTGCTTTAAAGCAGGTTAGAGATGTGCAAAAATGGGCTAGAAATGGCCAAAAATGGATTCAAGTGGGTAAAGAAATGGGGAAAACTGGGTTAGAAACAGAAAAAAACTAGCTTAAAACGGGTGGAAAGTGGGCAAAAATGGTTGAGAAAGAGTCAAAAATGCATTAAAAGGGTTCTAGGCACGCAAAAATGGGATAGAAATGGCCAAAACCGATTTAAACCGGGTTAGAAATGGACAAAAATTGGATTAGAAATGGCCAAAACCGGTTTAAAAAGGGTTAGAGGTAAGCAGAGATGAGTGAGAAATAGCCAAAACCGGCTTAAAAAAGGTTAGAGATGTGCAAAAATGGGTCAGAAATGACCAAAGCTGGCTTAAAATGGGTTAGAAACGGCCAAAAAAGCTTTAAAGCGGGTTAGAGATGTGCGAAAACGGGTTAGAAATGGCCTAAGTTGGCCAAAAGCGGGTTAGAAATGGCCAAAAAGGCTTTAAAGCAGGTTAGAGATGTGTGTGCAATGGTTAGAAATGGCAAAAATGGGTTAAAGCAGGTAAGAAATGGGGAAAAGTTGGTTAGAAAGGGAAGAGAAAAAACCTTCAAACGAGTGGAAAGTTGGCAAAAATCGTACAGGTAGAGCAAAAAAAGGCTTAAAAAGGGTTAGAGCTGAGGAAAAATGGGTTATAAATGGCCAAAAGCGGCTTAAAGGTGGTTAGATAGGGTAAAACTGGGGTAGGAATGGCCAAAAATTGCTTAAAATGGGTTAGAAGTTTGCAAAACTGTGCTAGAAATGGCCCAAAAGGTTTAAATTGGGATAGAAATGGTGAAAAATGGCTTAAAATGCGTTAGGAGTGAGCAAAAATGGGTTAGATATAGCCGAAAACGGTTTAAATCGTGAGAGAAACAGGCAAAAAATGAGTTAGAAAAGAACTAAAAATGGCTTAAAACGGGTTGAGAGCGAGAAAACATCGTGTAGAAAGAGGCAAAAATGGCTTTAAAAGGGTTAGAGATGTGCAAAAATGGGTTAGAAATGGCAAAAAATGGCTTAAAAGGGCTTATAGATGTGCCAAAAATGGTTGGAAATGGCCAAAAATGCTTTAAAGCAGGTTAGAGATGTGTAAAAGTGGGTTAGAAATGGCCAAAAATGGATTAAAGCGGGTAATAATTGGGAGAAACTGTGTTAGAAACAGAAAAAAAAAAAAAGCTTAAAAAGAGTTGAAGGAGGGCAAAAATGGGTAAGATATAGCCAAAAAAGGCTTAAAAAGGGTTAGAGATATGCAAAAACTGGGATAGAAATGGCCAAAAAGGCTTTAAAGCAGGTTAGAGATGTGCAAAAACTGGTCAGAAATGGCCAAAAATGGATTAAAGCGGGAGAGAAATGGGAAAAACTGCATTAGAAACAGAAAAAAAGCATAAAAAGTTTTGAATGAGGGAAAAAATGGTGAAGATATAGCCCAAAAAGGCTTAAAAAGGATTAGAGATGTGCAAAAATGGGATAGAAATGGCCAAAACCTCTTTAAAATGTGTTAGAAATGGAGAAAAATGGGTTAGAATGGACAAAAAATGGATAAGAAATGGCCAAAAGTAGCTTAAAAGGGGTTAGAGATGTGCAAAAATGAGTTAGAAATGGCCAAGAATGGCATAAAACAGGTTAAGAATGGCCAAGAATGGGTTAGAAATGGCCAAAAAGGCTTTAAAGCAGGTAAGAGATGTGTAAAAAAAAAAAAAAAAAATGGTTAGAAGTGGCAAGAAAATGGATTAAAGATGGTGAGAAATGCAGAAAACTGGGTTAGAAACGGAAAAAAAAATAGCATAAACCGTGTTGAAAGTGGGCAAAAATGGTTTAGAAAGAACCAAAAATGGCTTTAAAAGGGTTAGAGATTTGCAAAAATGGAATAGAAATGGCCAAAATTTATTTAAAAAGCCTCAAAAATGGACAAAAAATGCATTAGAAATGGCCAAAACTGGCTTAAAAGGGTTAGAGGTATGCGAGAACGGTTTAGAAAAAGCCAAAATTGGCTTAAAAGGGGCTAGAGATGAGCAAAAAAGGGTTAGAAATGGCCAAAAATAGCTTAAAATGGGTTAGATATAGCCAAAAAAGGGTTAAAATGGGTTAGTAGTGGGTAAAAAAGGGTTAGATGTAGCCGAAAATGGCTTAAAACGTGTGAGAACTGGGCCAAAAATGGGTCAGAAAAGAAAAAAAAAATGCTTATAATTAGTTGAATGCAGAAAAAAGTGTTTTAGAAAGAGCCAAAAACGGGTTTAAAAGGGTTAGATGTATGCGAAAATGGGTTAGAAATGGCCAAAAACGCCTTAAAATGGGATAGAAATAGTGAAAAATGGCTTAAAATGTGTTAGAAGTGTGTAAAAATGGTTTAGATAAACCCAAAAATGGTTTAAATCGTGTGAGCAATGGGCAAAAAATGAGTTAGAAAAGGAAAGAAAAACGGCTTAAACCAGGTTGAAAGTCAGAGAAAATGGTGTAGAAAGACCCAAACGTGGCTTT